>NW_008246112.1:159026-174398 GCF_000281045.1 Saprolegnia diclina VS20 | reverse complement strand
TGCTCGTCCATGACTCCTACTGCTACCGTGTACATGTAGGCCTGCGACTCGAACAACGACGAATGCATTCCGCCGGCCGACGATATCAACCAGTCAGATGACGATGACGACGACGAGCTCTCGAGCGCTGAAGATGCCTCCGCTCTATTGGACGTCGACGCAACACAGTCGGATGTAGAGCTTGACGCGACGCAGGACCCTGACGCTACGCAGCTCGAGGTCGATGACCCGGACGCGACGCTTCTCGAGGTCAACGACCCTGACGCCACTCTACTGGACGTCGACGACCCTGACGCCACGGTCCTCGAGGTCGAGAACCTTCCTTCGGCGACGTTGGACCACGTCGAGGCAGCGCTGCCCGTCGATCTCAACGCGACCCACGACGACTTTCTCTTGGACGACAATGTGCCACCGCAAAAAGCGGTACTCGATCTTATCCATCATCTCTCTACTGTACTAAAGCCTCCGAATCAACTAGTTGGTCGACCGTCAAACTGACGTCGAGCGAGCGTGGGGCATTGCGCGCTGCCTTGCGTCGCACGTCTCGGCGCCCGAGCTCAACCACATTCACTACGGCGTCCCACCCTCGGGCCCACCGACACGCGCGCCGCTCAAAGAACAGGACGAGCTTGCTTCGTACAGTCGACCGCATCTGCACTCGCTTACCTTCTCATGCTGTCAACCATGCATAGGACGTTTGTGTGGCCCGTCAACCCCAAGAATGTGCTCTCCACAGAGTCCGCCTGGCCTTGCATCCTACCTCGGGCTTATTCTCGCTGTGGTTCTAGTTTCGACCAAGACGCCAGTACGATTCCACTGGATCTGGATCTGGACAGCGACTCTGACACGGAGACGCCCGTCGAGCCGACGCTGACGGCGTTGCCAGCGTTGGCACGGCCGCTCTGCGACGTTGTGACCGACCACTGCCGCCAGCATGCGCTTCAGCCGACGCCGACGACGACGTCGCATCTCGGATACCTCGCGCGGCAGTCGAATGTCTTCCTCGACAAGATGCTCGAGTCGCTTCTGACCCGCAATGCCATGGCGCTTCAAGGCAACGAACAACACTTCTCGTCGTCTTCTTGGTAGCGCCATCTGCATGAGCCATTGTCATCTTCATGATCATGTAGGACCATGTACCGGGGTATGCCCTGCGCCAACTGGCGCTTCGTGGCCGAGGGCGTCCTGCAAGCAAGAGATGGTACCGGCCGCGTGCAGTCGGTGCTTCCTCGCCAGCTCACCGAAGCGTACGGTCTCCTGGACAAGACAGATGATGGATCATACCTGATGATGTAGGACCAAGAAGCGCATTGAGGCCCGGATCCAAGCGCTGTACGACCAGCCATGGCAGACGCTCGGGCTCAACGCGCCGGTCTGGTCACTCCATCGTCCGTCGTCCGAGTGAGGTTGAGAAGACCAACATGGTGGATTCATCGTCGTCGTCGTTATAAATTAGCAGCATGGTCAGGTAGAGGAGGAGAAGGAGTGGGAGATCGTGGGACTACGGGTCGACCGACGTGGCTTCGTCGTCAGCGACAAGCGTTGCGTTCGATGACCGGTCGGCCGAGTTGGCCCGACTCTTGCTCTCGGTCGTCGTGAGCTGCTGGAAGGACACGTCGCCGTTGAGCTTCATCTGCGGCGACGCGAGGAACTCGGCAAACGCCCCGGATCGACTCGCGGTCGGATTCTCTTCGATCGTCTTGAGCATCGTCTCGAGCCCGAGCTTGCGCTGCGAGAGGAATGCTGCGTCGTCGGCGCGGAGGACGCTCCAGAGGCCGTACTCGGGCAGCTTGAGCCCGTCGACGTCGCCGACGCCTTCGTAGAGTCGCTTGAAGTCGTTGAAGCGGCGCAGGACCGAGTAGACGTGGTACTTGACGTCGCTCTCGGGGAGGTACACGGGCATCGAGATCTGGACCTCGTACACATACGCATCTTGGTCGACGTCCAAGGTCACATTGAGGATGGCAAAGACGCGCTTGGCAGCACCGCCGGCAAAGCTCTCGTAAGGCATGATGGAGCGAGGAAGAGGCGGAAGCGCGGAAGATGGAGCTCGAGATGGGAGGTAGACGCTGGAAGATGCGACTTGCGTTTTGGCCAACGCGTTGAAGTCGAGTTTCACAGGTGCCAAGCCAACGTCTGAAAAATGCTCCGCAAGATAGGTCCGCGACGAAACTGCATATACAGTCTCTCCCAAGTATACACATCCCGAGTTTAACAAATATCTCGACCGAAACAACTCTTGTACTTGGTGTTTGTATGGCGGATATGCATTTCTATCGATAGGCACAAGCGCTCTTCAAACGACTCCCACCAAGTAGGTCAGCGTTCAAACGGCATATTATATTTATATGTTTGACACATGAACCGTTATATTTCTATGGGATACTTTAAAAATCGTAAATTAAAATGCGAATATTAGATATAGGGACAAAATATGCAATTTTAGCGTACACCTAGGGAAGAATGCAACGGGGCGTTTCTTCAAGCTGTGGGACGAGATGGCATATTTTCTGTGGTACCATATTAAATGACACGGCACGAGGTAACGCTGTCGCACGCAGCGCGAAATATTATTATTCGACCAGCTGGTGCGTTCAGATATATGCAGATTTGTATGCAAACGCATGCCGTTTCGAGCACCAGCTGCCCCCACCCTTGTCCCAATCCGCACTTTACCGGATGTCCATGCTGCAAGTACCACCCAATCTGTAAAGTGCGTATCGCACTTGCGCGCACCTCGCGGCTTGACAAGAACACGATGGCCAGACGTCTGGCGCTCGTGACCGGCGGAAGCCGGGGCATTGGCCGCGCGATCGCCCAGCAGCTGCACCACGACGGGTGGCAGGTCGCCATCACATCGCGCTGCGCAGACCGCGCGGCTGCGGCAGCAGCGTCGATCGCGCCGGATGTGCTGGGCGTCGCCTACGAAGCCAGCGCACCGGGCAGCGCCGAGGCCACGCTCCAAGCGCTGCATGCGTTGAGCGGCGGCGTGCCCGTCACGGGCCTTGTCACTGCAGCGGGGATCACGCACAACAGCCTTCTTCTTCGGCTACGCGAAGACCAAGCACAGTCGCTTGTCGCGACAAACCTTCTTGGCCCGCTCTTCATGGCCAAGGCCGTCGCGAAAGGCATGCTGAAGCAGCGCACGGGTTTGACTACCACGTCGGATCGTTCGGCTGAGATTTGCGTCCTGCGTAGGCAGCATTGTCACACTAGGCAGCGTCGTCGGCGCGCGAGGCAACGTCGGGCAAGCCGCGTACGCAGCCTCCAAGGCCGGCCTTCTTGGCGTCACAACGACGCTCGCCAAAGAGCTCGGACCCAAGAACATACGCGTCAACCTCGTCGAGCCAGGCTTCATTGCCACCGACATGACCCAAGAGCACATGACCCAAGATGCCCGGGCTGCGACGATTGCGCTCACGTCGCTGCGGCGGCTTGGCACGCCCGACGACGTTGCGCAGCTCGTCGCCTTCCTCTTGAGCGACCGCGCGAGCTACATCACGGGCCAGTGTCTTCGCGTCGACGGCGGCCTCGTCATGTAATCGCGTTGAACTTGGCACATGGCTCCATCTGTGTTTTGCATTCGGCACGTGAATGCCGAATTTAGTGCCGCCCGCCGCCAGCGACGTCAACAAGCACCGTAAAATAGGTGCGGTATCCACGATGCGCGAGCGTAGGTACACCTGCCGTGGCTACCCGCCATGGGTCCAGTCCGCCCATACAAGGATCTACATCCATCAATGGTGGTGGCTCTTAGTTACCTACGCCTGACGAGGTTGATCCGTCGGTCGCCAAATATGTGCAAAGTAAGACCTTTGCCAAAGAATTCACTTGGCAGCGCAGCCGTCGAATCCGGTCTCGTTCGTATCGAGCGTCACGGCTACCGCTAAGTAGCAATCCTACGGCGCACGACGCGCTACAAGCGACGGATGCGTTGGACGTGACAGAGGTTTGCCCTTTTTGCGTTTATTTTCGGCATGTGCCACATGTAGCATCGCGGGCGGAATTCGCTTATAAAGTACCGAAACACGCGCGTGGCGTGGGGTGTGTCACACGCCACGTCGTCGCCGATTGGTCCAACCGAAAGGTTTGCGCGTTTCCATTTTATTACACCGCGTCGCCAATAGAAAGCAAATATTTTTTTACTTGTTTCCCGACTGGCCGCAAGCTTTCCCAATACTAAATTGCATACAAATGTGAGGGCCCGCGGTGAGTGGCAAGTCGCGGGGAATTCAGCGTCGAGCCCATCTGCTGCAAAGGCCAGTTCTTCGTAGCATGGCGTCCCGGCGAAGCAAGCGCGGGCCTGGGCAGACGACGACGATCTCGTCGAGCTCGGCGGCGCCCGATGCACCGCCGGTCATGGAAGACAACATGAGCCCGTATGGCATGCCGGACCACTACATGCACATGCAGGAGCTCACGCCGAGCCTGCGCGACGTGACCTCGTACTACGCGCAGGGCCAAGCCAACCCGCAGCAGTACATGGCGCCGCCCGCGTCGCGCGACCAGCCGCCGTCCAACAACACGATGGCCGGTACGCACATCCACGTGATCGACAAGGAGTTCCAAAAGCAGTTCCGCGGGCGCATGACGGGCCAAACCAACGCCAAGATCCACTGGATGGAGAACAAGAAGAGCCAGGTCATGGGCATCTGCTGGACAATGGCGTGCCTCGGCTTGACGCTTGCCTTTTACAACTACCGGTGGGCCGGCCTCATTGCCGGCTCGGTCAACACGATCGTGTGTGGCCTCGCGGTCGTCGTGACCTATTCGCAGAAGCGCGAGTGGCACCAGCACCCAAACCCGATCGTGCACATGCGCAGCTGCCTCAGCATCTTTCTCGCGATCTGCCTCCTCCTCAACGTCTACGTCGACTACGACCCGAACCCGCTTCATAATGGCGATTTCAACTCGACCAAAGCGTGCAAGAACCTCGCGGGCTTGACCGAGTTCTTCTTCTTCTCGTCCGAAGCGTGGGGCCTTGTCATGGCCATCGACCTCCTCTCGTCGGTACGTGTCTCGATTTTATGCTGCATTTTCCGATGTTTTTTCATATTTCTTATCTTCTTATTTGCTCATATTTTTATTTGCTAACTTCTTATCGTAGCTCAACGACCCGTTCAAGAGCTATAAGCGCTCGATGAAGTTTTACCACGCTTTTGTCTGGATCGCCAGTACGCCGCTCTCTACTTACTTGATGCACGAGCCAATGTATGAGGCTAGGTCTTGTCATGGGCGTCGTGACCTTTGCTGCCAAATACGACGGGCTCGACGCCGGCGGCTTCTTCCAGGTCGACGGCCGCGCCGTCAACACGTCCGCGCCGGCCAAGCAGCTCATTGGCTTTTGCCTCGCGTCGTCACGCAACCTCGACGAGCCCAATACGAACAAGTCGGCGACGGTCGGCAAGGACGAGGACGTTGGTGCTAAATTTTTCCGGATCCAGACCTGGTATGTGTTTGTATCAATGTATCAAGGCGCCCATGCTCTTCTACTAGGCCGTGGATCTTGCTGTATGGCTTTGTGATCTTTGTCTTGATCGTGTCGCTCGTGTACGTACCTCCGGCGCTCGATATCGACATGTCTCATAAGGGCCTCTATTAGCGTGCTCTTGATTGCGTGGCGTCGGCTCTACTCGGGCGGTGTGCCCAAGACGTACAACCTCCGTCTCCGCGTCCTCAACTACATTTCTCTGTATCTATCGTGTTTCGAACGATGGACAAGTTGTCTCATAGTCCTCATGACTAGGTTTACGGGCGCCCTAGTGTTTTACTGGCTCTTCCTGCTCTTCCTCTACATGTCGACGTACTTTGTGACCAACTCGGCGACGCATCAAGACGACTTGGCGCCGATGGTCCTCAAGCAATTCTTCATGTTTCTCATTGCGTCCAAGGGGTACCTCGAGTACATCATTTGGTTTGCCGTCAACAACGTACAAAAGACGCGTGGGAAGGGGCGCAACCACGACGTCGACGTCGACTTGAGTCCCCAAGTCAACCTCGCCCTGCGGTCCGAGATCCTCTACTACACAACGTCGGGCATCAAGCAGTCGGTGCACGAAGTCGGGAACGGTTCGAACACCTCGGAAATGTTCCTCCTCAACGACGGGTCGTCTGACGACAAGGTATTTTCCATTTATCGTTTGAAATTATATTCTAATGATGGGAAATAGCACAACAGGGCGATCAAATTTTGGTCGTATGCGCCGACGACGTTCCGGGCGATCCGCGAGACCTTTGGCATCGGCGACCACGAGTACACAAGCCTCTTTTCGGCTACGACCAAGGTATGTCCCTTCTATATTCTGTCGGCAACGCGGGGCCGTGGTCGATGAGCCGGCGTCTCGTTTGACGAGGCGGACGCCACCGACCCGTCGCTGCCATTTTTCCTCCATTTTGAAAAATCGACCAAAAATGACTCATATATTTTACATAAATAGGAACGGTTCAGCGAGGGTCGAAGCGGCGCCTTTATGTTTTACACGTCGGACGAGAGCTTTATCGTCAAGACCATGTCTCGGGAAGAGTGCGACTTGCTGCGTCGCATGGCGCCCAAGTACGCGACGTACCTCATGTCGCACCCGCACTCGCTCCTGACAAAGTTTTACGGCTGCCACGCCGTGCTTTTGTACGGCAAGATGTACTACTTTGTCGTCATGGGCAACCTCTTTGCGAATACGCAAGTGATCCACCACCGGTACGACATCAAGGGCAGCTGGGAAGACCGGAATGCGACGATGCCCAAAGTCGGCGGCAAGGTCACGTGCCGCTACTGCAACGCGCGCTACACGTTTGGGAGCACCAAGTCGCAAGAGTGCGGCGACGGCCTCAACTACCATGAGCCCAACATCGTCTTGAAGGACAACGACCTCATGACCAAGGTCCGGATCGACCCGCGCTCGGCCGAGCAGCTCTACGACCAGATCTGCTTTGACTCGGATTTTCTCTACGACCAAGGCATCATGGACTACAGTCTCCTCATGGGCGTCCAGAGCTGCGAGTACTACGTCGAGCCCGGTATCGTCGGCGGCGCCCATGGCAACGGGATCCAGTCGGCGTCGGCGTTTGCGACGCAGATGGCGACCAGTGTCAACGGCCCCGCACTGTACCAGTTTGGCATCATCGACTTTCTGCAGCAATGGACGTTTGAGAAGAAGTTTGAGCGCTACTACAAGCGGTACGTCAAGCGCAAGGACCCGGATGGCATCTCAGCCATGCCGCCCAAGCAGTACAAGCTCCGGTTCCAGCAGAAGATGAGCCAAGTGTTTGCGATTTCGAAAGGCCTCTCAAACCCGTTTGCGGGCCAGCAGCCGATCTGGCTTGACGTCCTCGACCAAGGCGTGGCGTCGTCGACCCGCAACAACGGCGTCTACCGGTACATTGCTTGAGATTCTGTGAACTTGCAAGCTTGATAAATTGATATTTTTTGAAACAGGGAGAACGCAACGACGTTCAACCAGTACGTCGACGAAGCCAACTTGCGCCATACGACCGCCATGGTGCTCTCGGACAATGAGCGGGACACGCGCCACGTCATTCCCAAGTAGGGCGTAATATGTGTTGTCTCTTACTTATTAACGACTCGATGATGCGCTGTGTATACATTTGGTCGCATAAGACAATATTGGTGTGATTACGAGGCTAGTACGAGTACTAGCTAGCACAAAGAGGACGGTACTAGGCTCCAGAGAGATATTGAGGTTCACTTGGAGGACCGGTGAAAGTGCACGTTCTTCCAGGCACCGGTCGTCGCGCTGCGGTGCCACACGCGCGTCTCCATGTAGACCACCGACGGCTCGGACGCCGACTAAGGACAAGTTGTCCATCAATTATACATACTCGATGAGGTTAGGGTACCTGGATGACGTTGGCGAACGACACGATCGCTGTGTCGCCCAGGAGCTTGACATGCGGGTCGACGACATTCGCCTAATGCAGATATTAGTTAGTACAAGTTCATGGGAGCTACTAACTATGACTATACCTGGCAGACGCTGGCGACGCCCAGGCCACCGCGGCCTTGATTTTTGAAGTAGAACTCGTGGAACTTCATACCCTGCCATGTCGATGAGGCTACGGCCATGGAGGAAGAGGAAGCTAGGTACCTCGACGACATGGCCCATGGACTGCGGCTCGATGGCCGAAATGTTGTCATCGCAGAGCGCCTAGCATGGCGCGCCATGAGCAAGAAGCTATTCCGTCGACTGGATGAGCCGACTCGGTAGGTTGCATAGTCGTTTTGGAAGACAGCGTTGAGAAGACGCTAAGTATGCAAGAGGAAGCGGAGTCAAGGAGGGAGGTGGGATGTATATTGGTGGCGAAGGCTTATACCTGCGTCGTGTCGACGAGGTGCTGCGACACAATCGGCTCGATGGCCTTCTTCGTTTCTTCAAAGACCGCTTCCGGCGTCGACGTCGCGAGGATGTGGAACACTTTGTTCTGCGCCGCAAAGTGGTTGATGATGGGCATCGTCGACTCGGTGTACGTCGCAAAGCGCTTGCGGATCGCTTCCATGTTGTCGTCGGTGCGACCGCTCGTCTTGCCACGCTCGAGGAGACGGCGCTCCATCTCGTCTTCGGGGCAGTCGTAGAAAAGGACGCCGGCGACGTCGACGTCAACCATCTCGTCGTTCCAGCCCGTAAGGTTGTCAAAGTTGCGCGGAAAGCCGTCGATGAGGAAGAGGTCGCGGCCGCTCGCGACCATCGCCTTGCGGATCAAGTCGAGCGTCACCTTGACGGGCACGATCGCGCCTTCGCGGATCATGCGGTCGATCATGTCGCCGTTCTCGCTGCCCGACGCGCGCTCTTCACGGAGCAAGTCGCCAGCCTACGTGGACGATGGCATGCTTAGCCGCATCTTCGCCGCATGCAGCATGTACCGAGAGATGGACAAAGCCATATTGGGCCACGATCTTGGCGCATTGCGTGCCCTTCCCGGCGCCCGGGCCGCCGAGGACGAAGAGGACCTTGTGGCGGAGCGACGAAGCCATGCTGCGGATGATGAGGAGGCGACTTTGGAAATGAGGTCCTCCTTGCATTGAAATGACATCCGGATACGAAGCGCCAGTCATCCGGATGCAAATCTTGGTCCGTGGTTCTGCAACCTCAACGTGGCGCCATGGCAGCCAACTTGGGTGACCAACGAGAGGCGTCGTACCGGTATGTAGGGCAAGACGCCGTAGAAGCCGGGCAGAGCGATGGCTTCGTCGCAGCAGATCCGCGTCCCTCATCGGCATCGACAGCGAGGACCTTGCCTAGTATCGTCGCTCTACTTCGACCCGTGGAATAGCCATCGACCATCGCATGCATACGCGGCTTCTGCCCGGCTTCTGCAGAAAGAGCGCGGTTGCCGGGTTCATGAGCAGCGTCGACGTCGACGTGGCAGCCTTGGCGGTGGTTTTGGCGACCGGCGCGATACAGTCCAAGTCAACGTCGACCGTATTGTCGGGCTTGAGGTAGTCGAAGAGGATGTCGATGTCGGAGGCCTCGACGCCGACGGGCGAAGAAGCAAAGAGCAAGCAGCTCCACTACATAGACAAAACCCGCTCGCAAAGCGCAATTAGGTACTCGAGCTCGTGCTCGCCTTCTTTCTCATTATGAACGTGCTCTATCAGTGTTGTGGCATCGACTTGTCGAGACTAGTAGTCTCCGACCTCTTCGTCGACGTTCGCTTGCAGGGCCGAAGCAGCGACGTTCGTAGGCGTATCCTCGACGAATGGCAAAAAGGACAGGACGTGGGCGTCGGTCTCGGGCAGCTTGGTATTGGCGACGCTATGGCGCTCGTTCCAGGTGAAGCCGCTCTGCACAATCATGCGCGAGCCAAAGTACTGCATCTTGTGCCCCCGGCGCGGGCTCGGTGGCTGCCCGTATATCGTTGGTGTAAACCAGCGCAGCTGCTTTGCGTCGAGCTCGTACGTGGTATTGTCAAGCTCGTGAGATGAGCTGTCTTGGCCGCCAAAGACCAGCAAATGCCGATGGCCGATCAACGTCGTGCTGTGGCCGCGACGGTCCGACGGTCGATGGCCGCTCAGCGCGGGCACCGACCACGCCATCTCGGTCAAGTCCGCATCGAGAAACGTGAGGCAGTGGCAGTCGAACAAGCCGTTGGATTCGCGGATCTACATTGTCTATGACAAACTATCGCATTGGTCCCAGCTTCGAACCTGCTTGCCGCCAAAGATGACGAATTCGCGCTTGGCGCGGTTGGGTTGCAAAACCGCATGCAGCGTGCGACCCATGGGCGACACCATCTCGGCTGTGGGCCGCGACCACCGAAACGCACCCAGCCCCGTGTCTAGACGGACGATTTAAGATTCAGATTCAGATTGATGAACGACAAAGATACCGCCGTAGTCGTGCGGAATTTGATGCAAAAGAAAAATTTCCAGCGATGGGATCGCGGTCGTGCCGCTGCTGCCGCCCGAGAAGAGCACAGTCAGCGGGTCGAGCACCGTGGCCACGTGGCTCGAGCGCGGCGACGGCGGAAGTCCCGTCGTCTCGGGCTCGACCCAGTACGCCTTGGTCTTGCCGGTCGCCCGACTAGATGACAACATGATTGTTTTCGAATGTTGAGAAGAGAGTCTACTCGCGGGTTTGGCAGCAGAGGTAGAGGTCGTTAAAGGACTGGAACGGGTACGTCTCGGCTTGGCCCCCAAAGATGAGGAGGCGACGCCAGTGCTGGTTTGCAAACTCATTGTCGTCGTCGCCGCCAAAGACGAGCGTACGTTCGACAAAGAGGGGTGGTAGCGCCGTGATGGTGTGGTTGCGTCGGGGGCATGGGCCGGCGCCGACCGGTCGGAGCCTCTCCCACTTGGCCATGTCCAGTGTCCCAAAGCGAGGGTCGTCGTCGTTCGAGGATGTGATGTGAATGGATGCGAAAGGGATCTGCCACAAACTGAAGAGGTAGTGACCGCCGCACCTAGAACACCCATAGCGTCGCTGAAGAGGGCGATGCAGAGACGCGCGACTGTACCGAAGCAGGAAGGCGCCGTCGACAGCGTACTCGGTCGGGTCGACCTTGAGCTTGCGCAGGCCGGAGCTGACCTCGGACGCGCACGCCGACCACGACATGTGGCGCGACGACGTAAACGCCTTGTAGAGCGCTGGCCACGTCTACATTGGCGCGTCAGTGCGTCCTGCAAAGCATGTAGCGTCCTACGCGAGGCACAGGCGAGGCCATGCGGTACGCGCCGATCGACGGCGTGAGGTAGTCGAGGAAGCAGTAGCGCTTGCACGCGTCGATAAAGTACGGGCGGAAGAGCCGCTCGTAGCTCTTGCTCACGGCAACGAGCGCGCCAAGGTCGGCCACGGCGCACGCAGCGCAGATCTGCGCCAAAAAGTCGTCGTGAAGCGTCTCGAGTCCCATCGTCGTCGCCGCCTGCCAAGTGGCGTCGGATGTGAAAGGGCCACTTTTGATTGGCCAAAAGACCGACTTTTGCAGCGATGCCATTGGTCAAATAGTTTGCGTCGTAACGGCAGACGCTGCAGGCTGCCACGAGCACGATGCCAGCGGTCCGGCGCTGAGTCCGATCCAGGAGATGGCGACACGAAGGGCACGTCTGCGCCCATCTCCACCCGGCCACATGGATCGGTTCGTTGTACTAGTATGCGTCGACGCCGACGACGACGACCTTGCAGACGGGCAGACAGGCAGCGATACGCTGCCGACTATCGGTATCTGTGGCATCCTTGACGACGCTGTTGACAAGGGCGCCGCGCCAGACAACGCGCTCGAAAACCCAACATACGATACGTCAAGGCCACAGACCATGCATGCGCGAGCGACCCAAAAGATGCATCATCTCAGATCCTTGGCTCACATTAAGAGTCCGGTGTACGTGGCATCTCCAACGGTTGACCAGTCCAAATACGCGCTGCAGCACAGTACGATGCACAGCTACGCGCCAAGGTCTTCCTCTCGCATGCACGAAGCCCAGCGCTCGACATTGGGTCGGCGCACGAAGGAACGCTTGCGGCGTTGGTCGGTGATTTGCCCAATCAGAGACGAATCATCACACGCCACGTGCTTTTGCGACCGCGCAGTCAAGACTTGGCCGAGAATACATGACAAATAATGTCTTTTAACACTATTCATAGATAACGTTGGTAGGACTACAGAGCATGAACGGCGGGTACGTCAAGTCGCATATCATGTGGTGGGCCGATGCGAACGCGTAGATCTCGTCGTGGTACGGCTCGAGCTCGGTGCCGTCGACCGGCACCATCTTGACGCACACACATTTGCACTTGGCGAGGGCGTCGAGGATCATGCGAATCCCGTCGATGCTAAAGCTGTGCTCGCCCACGTCCAGCATCAGTGGCGACGACAACCGGTGTCGTGCCGCAGCGCTAGCGCCAGCAACGCGGCGCTGCTGTCGTCGAGGTTGGTGGCGTTCCCAAGTGACGCCGACTGGAGGCCGCGCTCCATCAAGCGGCCAAGGGTTTGCGCCACCGACACAAAGTACATGGCGTCCATTTCCGCCACATCTAAGATCAACTGTTGGAGGCTGTCGACGCCGTCCAAGTACGATAAGACCGCTTCGAGTGTCGTTGGCGTCAAGTACACGCAGCTAATCGCGAGACGTTGGAGGCGTGACCACGCCAAGATGCCGTCGAGTGCCGAGATGCCGTCGAGGTCGCCAAGATCACCACGTGTGAGCGAGAGGTGGTTGAGACACGGCATGGACGGTAAGTACGCCAGCGTCTCCGAGTGATCGACATGGCCCTCGAGTGAGAGCGAGGTCAGCGTTTTGGGGCTCAACCGTTTGAGGAGTCGAGGAAGAAGCGGCGGCTCGTCCGTGGCGACGCTGACTTTTTCAAACGGAGGCAGTAACACATTACGAGCAAGAAGACTGCGAAGCAGCGCGTCGTTGTAGTGGACGCCGAGGCTGCGCACCGACGGGGTGCGCAAGAGCGCATGCGCGAGGTTGTCGACGTCAACGATTGGGATGCTGAAGAAGGTCACGTGGCGCGCGTGCCCGCTCGCGAGCCATGGCCGCAGAAGCGACGTCCAGTCCAGTGCCTCCATGACACCTGACGACGGCTTCGTGATGTACAAAGCCGTGACGCGGTGGGCTGGCGTCGTGACGGCAGCCAGCACCGCCGCCGCATGCGCATTCGCGACCACATGAACGGTCGTCAAGCGCGTGCAGCGACGCAGCGCGTCGCAAAAGACCGAGCAGTCAATGTCATCCTCTTGCCACGCGGCGTCGACATGCGTCACCGTGCGCGGGTACGTCGCAACAAACTCGAGGAACCCGTCCGGTGCATCGACGTTCGAGTCGGTCGGCTGCAGAAGACACCCGAACAAGTTGCGGTGCGCGGTGCGGACGCTCAGAAGCACTGGCATCGCCTGCAGAATATGCTCGACAAACGACGGATACCGAAAGCTGACGTTGTCCAGAAGGAGCTCGGGCCATGTGTGCGCCAACGGGCCCGGCTCTTGGAGCAGGTCGAGGAGCGCGGTCAAGGGCGTGCCAAGCGAGGCGTGTGGCAGCGCTTCGAGCAAGGCGACGACGTCGTCTGCGCGGTCCAAGCACTGGACGATCGCGATGACGGCGCCATCCAGGTCGATCACGGCGGCGGCGGCTCGCCAGGCGCGCTTGGCTTTGGCCCTCGTCGTCGCCCTTGTCTTGACCATGCTGCGCCAGTGGGCAGGATCGATGCCAATCGTTTGGACCAATCAAACGCCGGCGACGTTGGATCCGCGGTTTAAAACAGCTGTTTAAAACAAGCCAGTCAATCAGAGTCGTGGTTGTTCGATCGAATGTACAGAATGTCCTATCCTAGATCGGAGATCATACAAAATTGTCTGGTAAAAGCACAACATGATATTAAAATATGTAGCTCGATTGTTCGTCGTCCTCGTAGGCGCCGGTCGGGCGCGCCGGTGGCACCACATTGTTCTTGTACGGGTTATGGGTTGTTGTCGTCGTCGTTGTACTTGGCAGTTGTCGTGGCGCCAAGAACGACGTCGGTGTGCCCGTCGTCGGTGTCCGCGGCGGCTGCGCCCGTGTACGCTGCTGCACCGCGAGACTTGGTCGGTTGAAAAGACTGGCTCCCTCCTTGGCGCCCGCGGTCGTCGGCGTCGTGCCGGCGTAGCGCTGGTAGCTAAAGTCGTCAGTGGCCGGCGCCGCTGTCGCATCGAGCGACGCACGGTTCGAGAACGTCGACGGGTTGATCATCGCGCGCCGCGAAAGTGGGTCGACCGTGATCTTGTTGGCGGTGGATGCAATCGCAACCGACGTCATCTCCATCTCGCCGCCCTGCGAGGACGGCGGCGCGTCGGTCAAGCCCGAGCGCGAGTTGATGTCGTTCGTGCGCTTCTTGACCTTGAAGTAGACAACCACGAGCAAGATGAGAAAGACGAGCGAAATGCCAATGCCAATGATGAGGATCGTCGTCGACGAGATGCCCGAGCTCGAGGACGCTGGCGCGTCGGTCGGCGGCGCGGTTGTCGAGGCCGATGGCGTGGTGGCCCCCGGCGTCGTCGACACCGGTGTCGTTGTCGATGGCGTCTGCGCCGTTGTTTTGGACGGTGTCGTCGTCGCGTCTGCCTTGATCGTGGCGTTGACGCCCGTGGAAAACACTTGGCCGCTCCCCGAGGTGTACATGGGCGCAAGATAGTAGGCGCCTGCCGTCTTTAGAGGCACGGTCGCAGTGAACGAGGAGTGGGTCGCGTCAATGACGGTCGCCGTCGCCGGCACAAAGGTCGACGCGGCGCCGAGCGCGCACGACGTTGTCGCAAACGAGCAGACAGCGACAGACCCGGTGCCGCTGATGGGGTCGCCGTACGTACTGTGGACCGTAAAAGTTACGGTTTCGGTGCCCGCGGCCGCGTTGACGATCGGGGCCGTCACAAGGGCAATCTGCATGCCGCAGGCCAAGCCGGTGCTCGATTGGGTCGCCCATCCGGCGCCGCAGCTCGTCTCTAGCATCGGTCGTTGTTAGTACACTATCCGTTGGTGTGGCGGGGTTCGAGGGGTGAGAGGTGTACCGGCGGCGGCAAGAGCAGCGGTGGCCGCGAGGAGAGCGAGCGTATCGAGCCCCCGCATGACGTTGAAAGCAAATGTGGTCGCCGGCGTCGTCAATGGACATGGCTGGTGTAGAATACATGCTATGTGATCGACCTCTAGCTCGAACGCAGCCTGTCAAGGACAAGTGCAAAGTGTACCAACTAGCAGCTGGTGCGACGACCATCTTGACTGCGAAACGCGGTTGGAATTTTCAAAGGGCCAGCCGATGCGAATTCGCGCGTGCTGATTGGGTCGCGAGGTATAGAGGGCCGTGGACCGACGCTGTTGGCCCGCGACAAGTGCAGTTTGGGGCGAGAATGCTCTTCACAATCCACTCTTGAATCAGGTTGGAGCTTTGTACT
>NW_008246112.1:152355-158905 GCF_000281045.1 Saprolegnia diclina VS20 | reverse complement strand
GTGGAACGAGATGCGAAGGCCATCAAACTTCACGATTAGGATAATACCGGACGGTGATTGGTGCAGTTTGGTTCCAAGAAGGTCCGTGATTGGCTAGCAAATAGACTTGATGTTTGTAAGGGCTTCGGTTTCGCCTTCGATAACCGATTTCGGCTTTCGGTGATGCTCACGGCGCATCGGCGGAAGGCGGTCATCGTCCAGCAAATGGTTTCGCGCTATAAGACACGCCGAAGATCACAGTGTAAATGTATAGGCGGACTTTGTTCCGGTCATGGAGCCGCCGGACGATGTGCACTGGTGGGAAGCCCGTGCGCGCGTCGTGCAAGAGTGGTTGCGCGCCAACCCCTTGCGCATCGGTCTTCCGGACGACGGGACCATCGAGGTACCAATAAGATCTCGATGGATCCTCGTTCACCGCATGTGCATAGACCATTACGCAGCAGCTCACGCGCGGCGACAAGTACATTCATGTTCGCGTCAAGGCGTGGAACCACATTGGTACACGCTTCTTCGGAACCATAAGTTCTTAACGTTAACGTAGTCACGGAGCTGCAAGGGATTCCGGGCGTCTGTGAGAAATTTGCCACATTCGAGACCAGCCCCGAGCTGCCGATGGCCACTGTGGTCGTCGATGACGAGGATGAAGACGAGCAAGCTAGCCATACATCGTCGCCGCTGAGCGATACGACTACGGACGAGCCGGCGCCGATCGACGGCGTCGTGCCACTGCACCCAGCGAGTCCCTTTCGTGGCAAGCTGCATCCGACCAAAGCCAAGTCGTTGCACGAACCCGCCAAGGACGACGTGTCCGTCCTCGCACCTGCAACCAATCAAACCGACAAGGCCGACGCACCCCGAAAGTCGATAGCGCAAATGTCCATGATGGAGCGCCAAGAAGAGTGGCTGCGCAAAAAAGCGGAAAAGGCAGCCGCCGAGAAGCAGCGCCAATTGGACGAAGCCGAGAAAGAGCTCACGTTTCAGCCGAGCTTGGTCAAGAAACCAAAAGCACCGGACACGGACGGCGCCAACTCGCCTCGGAAACTCCAGCGCGCCAAGTCGGCCGGGCGCGCCAGAAAATCCTCGGCGCTCTCCAAAGACAAGTCGATCGTGTTGCTCAAACCAGGTGCCAAGTCGGCCACGTCTAAATCGCTCTTGGACTCGGTCAAGTCGGAGCTTGCCGCGTCGACGTCGATGCTGGTAAAGACAGGAGCCACGACAGCCACAACCAGTACCAAGCTGGACGTCGCGGCGGTGACCGAGCGCACGGACGCCACGATTGCCTATGTGGCCGCCGCCCTCGACACGATCAACAAAACGACACTCGCACCGTCGATTGGCGTTGTCAAAGACGCGCCCAAGAGCAATGTCGACGTTCGCGTGTCACAGTTTGACGCCGAGTCGAGCGACGTCAAAGGCCGGTTTCAGCTCCAGGACCCAGCGTTGTTTGATTTAACGTCCATTTACCGCAAAAAAGACAAGTACGCGCGCGTCGATGGCGTGTGCTTGCAGATGGGCCGGCGCGACGACACGCACGAAGAGCAGTTGATCGCGGTCCTCTTTGACCGCGACAAGTTTACGACGGAAGCGACGGCGCAAACATGGTTTAATGACCACAAGGCGCGTCTACAGTCGTACATGTGATTTACAACGTATTTAATCGAATACAAAACACTACACTACTATGAAAGACGACATTTCAGTCTTCTGGTACAAACCGGGATTCGACAATGATATGAGGCGGTTCCAGCCCGATCTGCACCGTATGTGGGCTGTAGAAATGCGTGGTTGTGCTTTGCGATTTTGGAAAAGCGACATCCCAAAAAGAGTAGACTCTGTCTATAAAAGCAATTTTGCTGCCATATTGTCACCCCCTGAGACTCTGTAGTGGAAAAATGCAATGCATTAACTTCAACATTGTAACCAGCAGAGTGTCCCTCTTAGAGAGTCTACTTGTGCTTTCTGTCAAGCTGGCACGTGGGCAGCCAAGCACAAAGCTGAGGAGCGAAGCTACGAAAATGAAGAAGAGGAGGCAAGCGGGAAGCACGCCAGAACAGAACCGAAACAGAAGTGAGAGACCGTGACGTCTCCACGACCAATGGCCCGGAATGTATTCAGGACATTATGGGACATACAAACGACGAGAGAGGGGGGCAAAACCTCCGAGTGACGGGAAAACGCCCCTAGCCTCAGAGGGAAATAGCCAATGAAAGGGGCTGGACAAAACCACTCGAACGAAATGTGACGAAGGCTTGTCATCGACGCGTGAGCTTCTGAAGGTGCTTTCCTTACACTTTCAAGGCGCTGAGTGAGATTGCAATATGCTAGGGCTAGGGTAGGGGTAGGGTCACCATAGTCGCAAGGCCCACGCGGAAATGCGAGTGCACATGCACCAGGGCGACGTTGGGTGCGTAGGGGAATCGTACACGCCTGCCTTTGTCGTCCCACCTTTTTGGGCACCTTTGCCCATCTGTCGAAAGCCGCTCGTCGAGATTGCTCATATAGAAATTCGTCTCTGGTCATTTGACCTGCACGTTGCTGTTGGCGACAAATATATAGCTCTTTGCCACTTCTGATAAGGCACCTAAACGTTCATTTACCGTGTCGTCACGGGCCTCACCCGCGGCCACAAGCGTCGTAGGGCGACGACAGAAGAGCCAGACGAGCCCCCGCGCCGCCGCCTGCGCAGCCACGGACCGGCGAGCGAATGAAGAAGAAGGAGATTGCTAGTCTCTACGTATGCGAAGTCTTAATGTAATTATGAAGATAACGCGAAATATGTTCATATATAAACGTTCATTTGCTGACGCCAGAGTGACCGCCAAGTCGGCGTTGCAAAAGCCATTGTTTTGATTGGTCGTCCACAGCAGCGTTGCTTTTTGGCCCCAGTTTCGGTCGCGGCGTTTCAGATATTCACTCGGCTTATGCGCGCCCCCAGTGTCCACTTGATCGTGCAGCCGCCGTCGCGTGCCGAGTCGCTCCTCGATTGGCTCGGTCTCGCGTACCTCCTCTTCTCGCTCGTCCTCAGTGTTTATTGTGTCTTGCTCTTTGGCCCATACACGTCCAACCGCTTTTTCTGGCCCGACTTTGACACCGATTCCAACGTAACGCACGCACTTGGCTGGCGCTTCAACATGGAGCTCGGTGTCACTTCGGCGCTGCTCCCAGCACCGTTTTCACTCAGCACCGCCGCTGTCCGTCGTACGACATCCGAGGACGTCATTTGCGCCATCTACCCCCGACTAGTGCTGCATACCGATTTAGCAACGATCGAAGCCGGCATTGCGGGCCTCCGCCGTCTCTCGAACGTCCTTGTCATGTACCTTCCAACGTCCTATTGCTTTGTCGACTTGGCGCGGCGATGGTCGCTTGCGCACACAGCCGCGCGGGACAGACGCTGCCGCGCGCTCTATGCAGCCAACGGCGCGGTGGTTTTTGAAACCACCTTGCGGAATGTGGACCTACCCTCGTGGCTCCAGCAGCACAGTGCATTGGCCATGGAGCGGATTGGGTATGGCGTTGCGTCGCTACCTGGTGGCACCGAATGGCTTAATACCATGGACAATCACTCGGTCGTATCGATGCCGATCGAAGCAGCGATCTGGCGCACGGCAGGCCTTGCCTACTATGACGTGAGCTACTCGAACCGGGTCGTCCACGGTCTCGACGAAGCCATTGCGATCACCAACGCACTCGGCTACGAAACGCAGTTTAGTATCAAGGCGCTTACCCAGTTCATACCGCGCGGTGCGTGGACGACTTCGTACCTGCAATCTGTCCTTGGGTACGATTTAGCCGCGCTCCAGACCAACCAAAGCCTCGTTCGATCCTCGGCCCTGTTTTTCGGCCATACAATGCCCAATCAAATCGAAGCGTACGTACTCGGGTACCCGCTCAATGCGCTGCAGATGGCCGTGCACACGTACCTTGGACCGTTGGCGTCCGTCGACCAGCGATGGGTGCCACCGCCGATGCGTCTCGTCGATGCTGTGCAGCGTCTCGCTGGGACCATCGCTGCAGCGCTGAGTCAAGATACGACATTGCTCGCTGCCTACGAAGCGATTCCGCGGCTGCTGCTGACCCCGACCCCAACAACGTGGGCCGACCTGTTGTTTTACAGCGGTAGCCCTCTCTGCTTGTACGGATCACCGGGGCCGTTTGCTCTCGAAAGCTTCCGCTTCGACGACGCCTGTGACGTGCAACGACCCTTACAGATACAGCTCGCGCCGCTCTCGAGCCTCTTTGCGATGGCGGTTCTCAATGGAACTGTGGAGGATGGGGCGTGCTTGTTGTGCCCCCCGCCGCAACGCGCCGACTGCCGACGCCACTTACAGGCCGTTCAGCTACTTTATACACGTCTGCAGGCGCGTGCGCTGATCCGCGTTGAGAGCAATGTCGTGTCGGACGCGGACGATGTCTCCATCCTGCAGATGGTCGCCAACGCATCGACTCCAAATGACATTCAAATGGCCACCGCCGCCGTCCTGGAGGGTCCGTGGACTTTCTTTGGGCTTGGCAGTTTAGTTGACTGGGCTACGATCTCACGAGAAGTCGTCGTATTTGAAGGTGACGTCGCAACACTGCGTCTTCTGTCGGCCATGTCTATGCCGGTGAGTCAAGACCTGCCAAAGCGCGACGGCATGGGCAGCTCGGCCATCTATCTGTGGTATGCGTCGGCCTTGGTGTCACTGGGCCTCGTCCTTGTCGCATGTCTTCTAGTGTGTATCAAGATACATCGGCCGCACTTGGCGTCGCGGTGGTGGCTCTTCTCACCGATTGTTGGTCCCGTGTGGGTTGGCCGAAGTCTCCTCCTCGTGCGCAGCGGCACGGCGCTCATCTGCTTGGCCACCGCACCTTTGGATGCAAACGTTCAGACGACGCTCCTTCAGCTGGTGCCAGCTCCCCGGTCGCTACTTGCATCAAGTATATTGTCGGGCGAGACGCTTTGGCTATCGTACCTATTCCATGAGCTTTTGCAGCCTGTGTGCCCACGCCTACCATCGCACGTTGTGCACGTTAGTGCCAGCCTTGCTTGGCTCAGTGTCCTCGTTCTCGACCACTACTGGCCGCCAAGTGGGATCGCGAGCATCTCGCGATCGTGTTATGCAGTCGACATGGATGCCTTGCTCTACTGCGGTAGCGGCACTCTCGCCATAGGGCTTCCAACCCGCATTCTCGCTCTTCTCGCAGTGCACGCAGGCATTGTGCTTGGTGTCATTGGGGGCTGTCGTACTTTCTGTCATCACTCCAGGGGGGCACCCCCATCACTGCATTTCTCGGCCGCCGCCGTCCATTGCCTGCCGGCGCGTACGCTGTGCTCGGGGGCCCCACTAAGTGCCGTCACAGCGGGCATGTGCGGGCTCTTTCAGTACGCGTGGCACACCCGCCATTATCTGTTCAATAGCAAACTCTGGCACCACCTACCGTCGCCGCAGACAACAGTGCCATTTGCCGTGCCCGATGACATATCGTCCAAAGTGCTGTCGATGGGGGTGCTACCGCCCCCGCCGCGCACGACGGTCGTGCGGCACTGGCTCGGCGTTGGCGTCGGCTTGACGTACCTTGTGCTGACGCTGCTTGGCAACGTCACGTACCTCTCGATCGTGCTAGAGAGCTTAGCCAACGATTTTATGTGGGCGGGCTTCAACAGCTCGGGCGTGTACCCGTTTTTGGCCAATCAACTCAACCAAATCCTCGACACGACCAACGACAGTCTGGTTGCACTTGCCGACGGCACGTACGCCGACACGACACAGGCGTACGACGTACCGGATGCGAGCATCCTGTTTCCGCCCACGTCGGCCCGACGTTGGCTCTACGCACCGTCGCAGGCCTTGGAGGACATTGTCAGTAGCCTTCGAGCCATGGATCCATGTCGCTTGCCGTGGATGTCGACACAGTACTGCTGGCTGGACGTGCGTCGTATATGGTCCATGGCGTCCACGTTGCATCGACAAGCGCGGTGCGAGACTGGGGCAATGCGAACGAATGGTGCCGTGTATCTGGAGACAGGACTCCGGAATCTCAACGACTGGGATGCCTGGATGCGCTGCTGGGGCACGTCGTTTGAGATTGGGTTTCAACGGCACCTGGAAACGCCGCTCGAAGGGAGAGAGTGGCTCACGACAGTATATATATATATATATGAACGTGTTTCGCGTTATCTTCATTATGACACAAAGACTTCGCATACGTAGCGCTACGCCTGAATGCGTGGGAGTTGGCACCAGCGCTGGGTCGTTGGGAGTGAGTTGCGTAGGGAGAGTTCCATCCCGTGGTGGACCCCACTCGCCGAGTCATAGCTCGCGCGAGGTCGTACGCAGGCTCCTGTACTCGGACCGCCCGACAGAGGAGTGCAAGCCGTCGGGTGTGTTTCAAACGACAGTACCGTCAGCAATGGTCCACACTTCGATCCTCGATGAAGTCGACTATTGGCAAAAGCATGGTATTTCCACGTACCAACTCCAGTGGCAAAACTACAAATCGGTCGGGTGGAGCGACGGGTTTACCATCACAAATGCTTTGGGTATGACGTACGCGCTGCCGCTCGGGC
>NW_008246112.1:126440-126927 GCF_000281045.1 Saprolegnia diclina VS20 | reverse complement strand
TCCGATAGTCCAGTTGGCTTGCCACTGACTATTGGACTGGTTTCCGAGGGCCTAGCACTCCTCCCTTGTGAAGCCTGCCAACAACTTTTTCAAATACCCTTTCACCAAAGCCTCCTCGTCATTCCACACTATGTACTCACCTCTCTGCACACCGTGAGCGCAGCGAGTGCACCCGTGCGAAGCAGGGTTGGCAGGCGCTTCGCCTGAAAAGTGGAAAATGCCCAAATGCATTATCTTCGAATTGCGCTCTGTTCAAGTCCTTGGACTGGACGGGGCTGCTGAAAAATTGTTGAAGCTATTGTTTGTGAACCGTAGCAACGTCCTCCAGATCAATGATAACAGGTCCCTTCCGGGGTGAGCTGGTAGGAACTTTTGTATTGAATGCGAAGCGTTGATTTAACGGTATTGCGACGACGGCGCGTTGGCCTACACAAAAGTCAACGCTCGACCTTCGCTGCGCTGCGGTGTGCAGACTTTTCCGGGCCAA
>NW_008246112.1:110674-122945 GCF_000281045.1 Saprolegnia diclina VS20 | reverse complement strand
ACTGGGGCTGCTCCAATGTTGGAGCTTTGTTGGAGGCGAGAAATGGCATATCGGCTCATCACGAGAGATCGATGCTGGCAAACACGAAATCGATGAAAGTTTGCACAATTGTTGAACCCGAGGAGGTTATTGCCTGGGATCGCACGCTGCAGGTTGATCGACGCCTTCGCTTGAAGCAGAGAACATCCCAAACGTGACGCGTGCCATTCATAACGACTGCCCCTAGGACCACGTAGCGCTGGTGAGCCTTTCTGAGACGAATGCGACTCGTACAGAGCGCGCCGGATACGTCGATAGTTGTGGCATGCACGGTGTGGTTAGGGCTGCAAAGCATCAAGCAAAGTTGCCTCGTTTTCATGTCATTGAGCGCGATCCCAGTGGTGCCTGAGTGCACTGCTTTCACCATACATTTCGTGGTATCATTCAAACCGACGAGGCCTTTCTACACTATCGTGTAGAATCGTCGTCGGTCCGACACACACCCTGCCGAAATGCTGACCGACGATTCGGTACGACCCAACGTCGAGATATAGAGTGTTCCATATATATATATGAATGTGTTCCGCGTTACTCCCGTGGTAAACCCCACTCGCCGAGTCATAGCTCGCGCGAGGTCGTACGCAGGCTCCTGGACTCGGACCACCCGACAGAAGAGTGCAATATCTAACATGAATGCATATGGTCCACAGGGTGTAGGCCCGACTGCTCCGAGCCTAGATTGTGGCGAGATATGCCGCTTGCTGGCTCATTGCGCTGTAGCTGCTCAACACTACAGTATAAATGTACTCGAATCGATCGACAAGCTCGTGCTAAAGATCAAATAATGATGGAGGATCGCAATCCTCCGAATAAAAGAGCACCGCGCAATAAAAGAACACGAAGGGATTAAAAGAATGCTCAAAGGGATTAAAAGAATGCTCGTTGGGCCGTTCTTTTATGCCTGGTTGCATTTTTATGCACCCACCGTTCCAATTGAAACACATAGCATGCTGCAGCACGGCAACCGTCGGGCGCTCTGGACGTCCATGGGCGCATCATGGGTCCGCGCGTCGACGGGCGTGCTCCAGAAGCTCCTCGCCAAGGACCCGCCGACGCCGCCGCCAAGCGTGCTCGCGGCCAAGAAGGCGGCGCGGCTCCAGGACGCGCTCTGGAAGCCGGCGCTCGAGTTTCCTGCGTCGGCGCTGGACCGCGACAAGCGGTCGCTGAACCACTCGCTGCAGGTGCTCGAGCGTCTCACGCTGCGCACGCTCGCCCACGTCTTGCAGCCGACGCCATTGGCCGTGCTCGGGTCGTGCTGCACGCTCGTGCTGGGCATCGGCGGCCTCGAAGCCGCGTACCTTCTCGACGACTCGTACTTGCACGCGTATCGCCAGCATGACAACTACGCAATAGCGTTTATGGTCGAGTATGCGTACGAGAACTTTGCGTCGAGCTGCATCTGGGACACAAAGCCGCCGGCGTTGGTTGCGCGGGCGCTGGGGTTGGACCCACACGAGGTTCCTTGTTCTTTCTCACCTCGTATTTGTGCTCATACAGCGGTAGATCCTGCACGAGTTTGCCGATACGCCCGACGACGCGCAGCGCATGCTGACGATCCTCGGTCTGCGCACCCAACGCGCGCTCGTTGCGGGCTTCATGCTGATCGCCCAGGTAGAGACCTTCCTGTCGGATGCCATCGCTACCAACATGCTCATTATGCGTAGGGGCTTGGCATCATGGGCGGGGCCATGCGTGTCTCGCGCGACTACTCGAAGAACGTGTGCTCGGGCAAGGAGCCGCCGCTGCACGGCGTCAAAGAGCGCATCATTCGCCTCACGGGCACGGCCAGCGACGCAACCGAGGTGTCGATGGCCCGGTACGGTGCCCACATGCTGCCCGTCTTCAAGGACCCCCACAAGTAGACTATGCGTTGTCTCATCTAGCGACGACACTGTACTGTGTATGGTTCTTAGGATGCGCTACCTCATCTCGCTGTGGTCGCACAATGGCAAGTTTCCGTGTGTCTGGCATGTGCCCGGCGGCAAGTACGGATTTCGCCACTCGTGGACAGGCCTGCGCATCGACAAGCGCTATATGCTCAAGACGACGACCGGGAAGCTCATTTTGACGATGGAAGCCGACGTCACTCGCGCCGAAGAAGCCTTCCACCTCATGCCCAGCACGCAACCCGATCTGAGCATTGAAGAGGCGTCGCAGGGCTTTCGCTTGATCGAGCGAGCGGCCGCCGCGCGGATCGAGCGCCCGTTTCGGTCGCTGCGCGTCATCCTCGGGGACTCGCTCCAAGTGGAGCAGCAAGTGCCACTGCGTGCGCGCTTGGACGCCAAGAACGAGTGCGACGTGTTCATTGACGCCAAGGCCATCGTGATGCTTGCCTTGCTGAAGTGGGCTCACAAACTGCCACGTACGTCGTGTCATCACCCTAAGAACAGAGTGGCGACAGAGTGTGTAGAAGACGCAACCATTGTGATTGATTCGTCGCCCGAGCACTACGCGTACATGGCGCATCTTTTGGCTGCAAAAGGCCACGCGACGATGCCGCAGTCGGAAGCCGCGGCCCTGACGCACGTCAAGACGGAAGCCTGGCCGCACCTTGTGTATCTCTCATCGACATCGGCGACGATCAACGCCTTGCAGACGCTCATCCAGAGCAACCGCGCCGACCCGACCCAGTGCTGCGCGCTCCTCAACAAGTACTCTCGTTTGTAGGAGGGATAGGGTTATGCGACATGTGTCTAGTGCCTACGGTCTCGATCACTTGCGGGAAATCGCGCTCTACGAAGACACGCGGATTGGCTCGATTTGCGCGGCCGAGCTCCACGACGACTATTTTCGACAGGTGCTCCTCTTACTGTCGTATATTGTTTATTCTTCGGTATTATTGAAACTATATTGTACTAGGTTCGTATTTGGACGCGCATGGGGCACTCGGCGAGTGCGATCCAAGCCGAGCTCGACACGCGCTTTGCCGAAGTACTCGCCATCAAGCAGTCGACACTGGAGAGCGTACCACGAACAGCAAGCCATGATGTCTCTACGATCGCAAGCACCGAACCCTAAGCTAGCTAATGACATATGTAACTCGTATGCCCACCGTCTCGCATAGGCAGGAAAATGAGATACCCTTTTCTCAACAACCTTTCACAAATTGAAGCCAATTGATGCCACTCGAATGCATGAAAGAGCTCGTTTTGTGTTGAATGTTACCCTATTTTGCGGGCTCGATGTATTATAATACGTAAAATGGGGATCATAAAGTTTACGTACACGATATACAAAGAAAGAGGAGAAAGAGGTTAAAAGGTCTTCAGCACGTTGACAGAGGTGGAGCCTGGCTTTCAAGTGCAGTGATGCGGCTTGAGTTGCTCGTGCTGCCTTTCAACCAATCAGGCGAAGCTTTTGATGAAAAAGCCATAGATTACGGTGTATTTCGACCAGTAGCCGCCTTAAAGCACATAAGAAGGCGCTTGGATTGGCTAAAATTCACGCAGATATCATCACCACGACTGAGCTCCGCGATTGATTTTAGATATCCCGCGATTTTTCGTAGGAAGCCCGATGGGCCGGACTGGAATCGAATCTAGAATCTAGAATCTAGAAGCCATCGTGCGATTGAGTCGATGGCCGCATGCTTGCGAACAGCGCTATCACGACAATAGCCCAGCGTCACTGCGCTGTCGTTGTTGCTGTTAACGTCTACGTGTCTAGGAGACGAATCGTGTCAGCCGTTGGGAAGTGACATTGGTCAAAGCCTAGTCATGCTCGTAGTGGTTTAGTAGAGTGGCTTATCTCTCGCCTAAGTGCTGTAGACAAGTCGATTCGACTAGCTTCACGCACTTTCGATTGAACCATCAACTCTAGTCTCAAAACTCGATTCGTTGCCTTGTAGATGACATCCAAAGTACACACCATGCATCGGTTGAGTCATGGGTCATGGTTGAGTGTAGATTCAACACAATTGGCACCCATTTTGACTTTGACCCGTGGTTGAGTGTCGATTCAACTCACGTGGCACCCATTTTGACTTTGAAAGTAACGAAGGGCTTTCTACGACATGTGTGTGTCTAGGATATCATTTCGACGTGTTGATATATATGCACCCATGACTCTGATCGTATATCGCTTTGGTTCTTCTCGCACGAGTTTTGTCAGCAAGATCGCGAAGGATACGCGCTGCAACGCTTCGCAACGTCATCGTTCTCCGCCGCAACGTTTCAATGGTCGTCATGGGATTGGCGGAAAAACGATCTTGTGCGGAAATATCCGCCAATGGCATCCGACTTTGCATTGCAAGCGTCGGCGAGCCGGTCATTCTCGTCGCGGCGACCTCCATGCACAGTGGCAAGGTGACGCCACGGAACGAGCCGTCGGGCTTTGACACGGTCGACCTCGGGCTACCGCCGGCCTTGCGCCCGTCGACCGACTCGGGCAACCTACCGGCGCCGCCCGCGCTCAAGTCGATCCTTCTCGCGCCGTTCACGTGGCTGCGCGCGTCGTCGTCCAAGACGCTCTCGGGTCGCGTCGCGCCCGACCGCCTCTCGAGCCGCAAGAGCATCGCGAGCCAGCACTCGTCGCAGTTGATGCGCTGGGACTTTGACGCAGGCCTCGAGACCAACCATTTGCGGCAAATGGATAACCTCCAGACCATCTTTGGCATCGTCGGGGCCTACGCCGCCCTCGACGTCTCGTTCGACGCGCTCAACCTCTTTATGAACGACGTCAAGCTCGGGTACGTCGAGGCACCGGACCTGCCGTTCCACCGCTACTACCACAACTTTACCCACGCCATGGACGTCACCCAGACGCTCTTTGCGATGCTGCACTTTATCGAGCCATTGGACCCGATCCTCGGGCCGGTCGAGAAAGCCATCACGCTCATTGCCGCGCTTGGTCACGACATCCACCACCCCGGCGTCACCAACCACTACATCGTCGTCGCCAAGCATGCGTATGCACTCGAATATGGCGACGGGTCGGCCTCGGCGCTCGCCACGACCAGCGTCAAGGTCTGGGGCGTGCTCGAGCGCATGCATGCCGCCGAGACGCGGCGACTCGTGACCAAACACCGGCTCCTGGGCCAGTTCCGGCCAACGACCCAAGTGCAGCTCGAGAAGCTCTTGATGGCGTGCATTCTCAATACCGACATGGCGCAGCACGATGGCTTACTCAAGCATATGCAGTCGCTCGTACACGCCCGACAGAGTCCGTTATGCGCCGACGACACGCGCGTGCTCTGCTCGTTCTTTTTGCATTGCGCCGACTTGAGTAATGCGGCCAAGCCATGGAAGACTGCCGAGCGCTGGGCGTCCCTCATCACCCAGTACTTCTATCGTTTTGTATCAAGGTTTCAACCCAAAATGGTATAGAGAGTTTTTCGAGCAAGGCCAAGCCGAGAAGCGACGCGGCATGCCGGTCTCGCCCAACTGCGACGCAACCACGACCATGGTGCCGGAGCTCCAAATCAAATTCATCAACTTTGCGGTCCTCCCGTGCTTTACAATTCTGCAAGCGCTCTTTCCATTGGCGGCCGAGACGGTGACGCACGCCTTGACCAACATCCGTCACTGGGAAGCCAAGCGGGAAGACGAGCTCACCCTCGAGCAGCGCGTCATCATTCGAGCGATCGCAGTCGAGACCAACCTAACGGCTGAGTGGACGAAAATGCAAGAGCAAAAGGACTCGGGCGACGCGTCGCTTCATCGCCGCGAGTACGTCTGGGCCAAGCGGCTTTGCTACCACCCGGCGTACCTTGTGTCGTTGGCACTGGTCTCCATCTACCTCGTGATCGAGCCCAGCGTGCGCGAGATGGCCACGTCCCACGCCGCCGACATGGCCCTCAATGCATTCTTGCTCACTTTGCTTGTGGTCGTGCTGGCCGATATGACGCTAACCGCGCTCGCCGACCACATGTATTGTGGCAGCTTTTTCAGCTTTTTGGACATCGCAACTGCGATTTCCATTGTGCTTGAAGTGTGCAATTATGGGCCGCACGCGACCTACAACATTTGCTTTGGAATCGTCTTGCCCGAATTGCTGCAGCCGCGGATTGTGCGCGTCGCAAGAGTCCTCCGCGCGGTCCACGCCGTGCCGCTGCTTCTCTTCCGCCTCTTTGCCCATGCACCGCCGTCGACACCGTCCGTTGCTGCGTCCGAGACAGCGTCCGACGTCGACGACGACCGATCGACACCGATGGCGTTCTCGCGGCGGGACATTGCCCGGCTCTTTACACGGCTTGCGTCACGGACGTCCGATGTGGTCCGGCCCGCGGCGATCGAGCGGCTCGTCGCCGAGGCGTACAACGGGATCGACGTGCCGCCCCACGCAGCCCGCAATGTGCTTGCGTACTTCACGCCGTCGCATGCGAGCAAGTCGTCGTTCGTCGAGTTTGCCCATGCGCGGTCCGCGCCCCGCATCGGCATTTCACGCGGGTCGTTTGCTCGTGGCATTCGCCATATGGAGCTCAAGCACGACGGCGCCCCCGACTTGTTTATGGATGCGGCGCCGCGGCCCGCGGCCGAGCGCATGGTATGCATGTATCAATCTATCAATGTATCAAGTTGCAACATGAATGGCTAGGTTGGCCGGGAACTCAGCGACATTGTCATCAAGCGTATTCTGGTGTTGGTGCTCTTGGTTTTGATTGTGGTGCCGCCGCTGATCTGGGAAGCTGACGCTGACCGAGACGTCTACTCGTACAGCCTCGAGAGTCTGCATGCGAGTGCCTTGACCAACGCGTCCGCGTCGGTGCTCCAGGCCGACTTGGCGTTGTTCGTGACGACCTTGACGCCGATATTTCTTCAGCTGTACAACGTCTCGGCGGCAACGATCGAGTCGTCGACCAACGGTGTGCTTGCGACCAACGATGCAACCTTGCTGGCGCAGTATCGGTACGACCAGCTCGAGAGCGTCCAAGTCTTTGGCTGCGACCCGTCTTTGCTCGTCACGACCCTCTCGACGCGCACTGCATCGCCCGGCGAGTGTCTCTCGACTGCGCTCTTTGACGTGACGGCATCCCGCGTGCAGTCGGCGCAATGGAGCGCGCTGAGCACGCTGCTCTGCTTTCTCTGCGTCATGGTGTCGGTGCTGTACCTCGACTACGAGACCTATACCACTGTGATCCACCCGATCGAGAGCATGCTTCATGTCGTCCAGCGTCTCGCAATCAACCCGCTTCGTTCGATTCCATGCTTGGCCGGCGAAGCTTCAAATGAGATCTTACTGCTCCAGAACACACTGGCGAAAATCGCGTCTTTGATTCAAATTGGGTTTGGCGAAGCCGGCGCCGAGATTCTCTCGGGCAACATGCTCGAAGGCGACCTCAACCCGATGGCCGAAGGCAAAAAGGTCTATGCGATCTTTGGCTTTTGCAGCATCCGGGACTTTGCCGATGCGACCGAGAAGCTCAAGGAAGAGATCATGACGTTCACAAACCTCATTGGTGATGTCGTCCACCGGCACGTCCACGCGCTCAACGGCCATGCCAACAAGAACATTGGCCAAGCCTTTCTATTGGTGTGGAAGGTGCCCGCGACGTCGATCGAATATGCTCTTGTCAACGGCAATCAAACACCGCAGCACATGTCGCCCAAGAAGAACTCGTTACTGACCGTCATGGAGAGCGACAACATGCGGCAGCGCGGCAAGCTCACGATCGCCGACAAGGCGCTCATCTCGTTCTTGAAAGTCCAGCTCGAAATGCACGATGCCGAGTCGCTCAAGGCCTATGCCCATGTTTTGCCCAAGGACCATCCAATGGGGTTTGGGTTGCACGTGGGCTGGGCCATTGAGGGCGCGATCGGGTCGCGCTACAAGATTGACGCATCGTACTTGAGCCCGGACGTCAACATGTCGTCGCGTCTCGAAGGGGCGACCAAGCAGTTTGGCGTCACGCTGCTCGTGTCCCATACCTTTCACAAACTGCTTTCGGCGCCGGTCCAAGCCATGTGCCGACTGATTGACTGCGTGACGGTCAAGGGCAGCGAGAAGCCGCTCTCGCTCTACACGTTTGACATCTACGACGACCTTGGCGCCCACGCAACGAACGCGCTCAGCTGCGTTGACGACCTCCAGAAGCTCCAAGCGCGCATGCCGGTTGAGTTTCGCATTGCGTTCGACTCGGGTGTCGCCAAGTATTTGGAAGGCAACTGGCCAGAAGCGACGCTGCAGATTGAACACGCGCTCTGTTTTGCGCCGACCGATGGACCGTCGAAAGCGCTGCTGCGGGTCATGGCCGAGCACCACGGCCAAGCGCCGAGTGCCTGGCAGGGCTACCGCGCCTTGACCGAAAAATAGGTCGAGAAATCAAGATAGAATGCAACATTAGATCGCACTCGACATCGACGAGACAACGATATGCGCTGTATGGAACCGAAGGGGTTGTCGACGACCCTGCTGTCGGTGTGAAGGCGCATGGGTCGCGCCAAAGAAAAAGCTGCCGGTTGATGGGCTCGAAGCGGCGCCGTCGTTTCCAACACTGTTTCCAACACTGTTTAAAACCAGGTTTCAAACATCCACAACCATCATCCGGATATGGACAATGGTATCCGGATTGTGGCGGACCTTTGCGCCAGCGGCCATTTCGGCGGCGACGGCTTGGGACCGACCGGACCGACCTGCTGCCTCGCACCGTCGCGAGCCCTCGCCTTGCATGTTCCCGCCTGGTCTCCTCACGCCCAAGGGCCTTGCCAAGCCCGCGCCCGACAATAACTTGCCCGACATGCTCTGGTTCGATACCTGCATCCATCCCGATAGTACGAGCTGCGACGATGGCAGGACACGACGAGATTGACGACGCGCTGTGTCTTAGACGTGATCGATGCCAAGGACCATATGCCCGAGTACGAGTACAATGTGACGGGCATGAAGCGCGTCAAGAAGCGCGACCGTATCCAGCTGGGCACGCCCGTTGTCGTCAACGAGAAGGCGATTGCGCTCTTTCGCCATGGCAAGCGGCTCTTTGCGATCCAGCAGATGTGCCCGCACGCGGGCGGCAACCTTGCCCTGGGCGACATTGAAGAGATCGACCGCATGCTGTGCATCTCGTGCCCGCGCCACAAGTGGCCGTTCGTGCTGCTGTCCGGCGACTGCCTCGTCACCGAAGACATTCGCGCCGAGCAATACCCGGTCGAGGTGCGGAAATCGAACGGGCTCCTCTCTATCTTTGTGGGCTTTACGGGCCTGAATCAAACGCTCTTTTACCAAGACGATTTTTAACTCGAATTATTGTACTCTATACACATTGCACATTGCCAACCTCCCCCGCCCGGGCACCCCATACTGTAGGCCATCAAGGGCACGTTGCCGATCGTCTTGGACCGCGACCTCCAGTCGCTGCCGCCGCCTTCGTCATGGGCGTCTCTCGAGGACCTCAAGAAACTGCGTAGCTTTGCCAGTGATGGCGAAGCCTGGAGCGTGTCGTCATGAGCTTCATCGAAGCCACAAGCGCCTCCGGGCGACTACATAAGAGCAAGACGCGCCGCCGCCACCGCCCGGCGAGCAAAGGCAGAAGAAGGAGATTGCGAATTTCTACGCAGTGCTATACCTCAATTCGACGAGCTGTCGCCTGAAAGGACCAGAAGGGAAAAGCGGGGAGCGGGTCTTCGTCGTCGCTCGTCACGGTCGACGTTCAGCCGACAAACGCACTCAAAGTGCTTCCAACATAGGAGGAAGGGCTCCGCAAGCACGAGCAGCTTGCAGCACCAAGAGGCGCCACGTGCAGGCGTGCACTGTACTACTACTCCAAGCAAACACTGTATTGGACTCTATATGAGCGAGACGCCACGTCGTCTCGCCCAGCACCGTCCACGACGCATCCAGCATCTGAAGCAACGCTTGCTACTGCGACGTACGCTATCCCACATCGACGTTCGAGGTATCGACTCCGCAAAGGCCTTGTTATCCTGGCAGTTGGATTTATCCCACTTGGATCTATCCTAGCGAATATCCGACTGCATGCATACTGATGAGAATGCTGTGGCTCGTTGCGCCACTTTTTACACTACTTCTCACACTTTGCACACTACGTTTCACACTTTTTACACTACTTTGCACACTTTGCACACTACGTTTCACACTTTTCACACTACTTTTCACGCGCATCTCGGTTGCGTGCGATTAGAGGTGGCGGGTCCGGAAATAACCGTACAGTTCCAATTTGCAGCCACCATCAAGGATGGCGCCGGGAGCGAAGCAGGTCTTCCGCGCCTTCAAGCTCCAGGGGCTCACGCTCCATGCGGACGCGCTGAAGCGGCTCCTCCATGAGATGGAGGTGGAGCAAACGCTAGGCCTCGACGACGTCCTCTTCGCCATCAAGAACAGCATCGACCGCTCCAAGCGTCCGCCATCCATCGTCGTCCTGCGCCTCCTCATGCTGCTGCTGCTACTGTAGTCGTCAACAGCGTCGTGACGATCGAAGCGCTCGAGAGCGCGCTCGATACACTCCTGAGCGTCTCGGCCGAGAACGACTACCAGAGCATCCAGGTCTTTGACGCGTTCGAGATGCCGGGCCTCCAATATGAAGCCATGACCAAGACGTACAGCGTCGGCCTCGACCGCCACCGGCGTCTCCATGCGGCGCCCAACTACCGCGTCAACCTGTTCCGCCATCGGTACCTCATTGGCCTTGATGGCGTCGCGCCATGCCATGGATTAGCTTTGCCGCCATTGAGCGCCGCGTCCGCCGCCACAAGACGTTCTCCAAGCCCGTCATGGCCTCGGCCAAGCTCCAGCGCGAGTATCTCGAGGTATAAACACCGAGACGAGAGAGAGCGCGTGCTCATGCATAGAGGAAGCTCACGCGGATCGAGTCGCTTCTCGGTGTCTCTGGCATCAAGCGCGTCCTGGGCATGTTGGGCCAAGACGAACGCAATGCCATGTACCTCGAAGACCTCACGGCGCGCATCTACATCAACACGGACAAGACGGTTGCACTCAATAGCTTATGTGCTTGGGGGCTAAGATGACGTAGGTCTGTGCGCCGGGCATGTACACCTTGAACAGCGTCGTCATCGTCGAGGGCCAAGTCCGCGACGACGTCTTCTACGTCGAGGTAGACGCGATTGTGCTCTTGATTCGTATAGTACACAACCTCTGTGGCTAGTCGATGGGGGGACCGCCACCCGAGTTTCGACTTGACTCACTTGGTATTCTCGGCGGACTCGACCCGCTCGGGATTGAAGTCTCGTCCCAGGTATTCCTCTCCTAGCCTCTTTAGCAATAGAGCAAATGGTGGTTGTAGCAATTGACGCAGATTCGCGCACTTGAGGCGCAGGACGAACTTGCGTCGTTTGTGATCCTCTCGGACGTGCATCTGGACGACCCGCAGGTCATGAAGCGACTCGAGATCCTCTTTGAAGGCTACGCGCCGTTTTGTCCGACGTTGTTTGTGCTCATGGGCAACTTTACCTCGACGCCGGTCGGCCAAGGTACCGATGGTTTCAAGTGCAGCGAACTTGACACGCGCGCGGTTGTAGACGCTATGAGCATTGCCGACTTTAAGGACCTCCTTGACAACCTCGCGAACCTCTTGCTCCAGTTTCCGTCGCTGGTCGCGCACTCGCAGTTCGTGCTTGTGCCTGGCCCCGACGACCCGGGCGCCGCCAAAGTCCTTCCGCGCCACCCGGTTCGTCGCGTGCACCGTCTTGTGTCGTTGCGATGGCGATCGATGTAGCTGCCCAGTATGTGCACCCACGACTTTGTGCGCAAAATCCCGACAGCGACCATGGCCTCCAACCCGTGCCGGTACATATATATACTGCTTGTGCAAGTAGGCGCAACTGTGTATATTAGCATTCGGTACTACACCAAGGATATTGTGATTCTCCGGGACGACCTCCAAGCCAAGATGCGGCGCAACTGTCTCATGCCGCTTGCCGCGCCGGCCGACGACGATGAAGAGCGCACGACCACCGTGAGCCGACAGGTAAGCCGACTTGGCATCGGTTGATACGATCTTGATACAATCTCGATGCTGTAGCTCATCAAGACGGTGATTGATCAAGGTCACTTGTGCCCGCTACCGCTGTCGGCCCAGCCCATTCACTGGGCGTACGACAATGCGTTGCAGTTGTTCCCGCTGCCCGACGTGGTGCTATTGCGAAGGAATGTACAACGCAGCACTGATGTCCTACTTAGATGATTTTGGCCGACAAGACGGATCAGTACCAAGTCGGGTATGCCGGCGTCGCCGCGTTTCATCCGGGTCCGTTCTACGTCGACTACTCGTTCATGCTCTACCGCCCTGCGACATCGGTGACCGAAGTTAGCCGCATCGATT
>NW_008246112.1:107119-109234 GCF_000281045.1 Saprolegnia diclina VS20 | reverse complement strand
CCGGTGCAGGCCGCCGGGTTCCAAAACTCTTGGTTGGCGGTCGTCGATGCGTCATAGTCGGTGCACTCTAGTCATTTCATACAAATAATTGTTGGCAATCGTGTTGGTAAGAAGAGATACGTACCGAGCCACGAGTGCGCCGTCGCGGTCGCAGCGAACAGGCTCAAAAGCGCAGTGGATGTCAACATGCTGCAAGGTCGTCGAGGCAAAAGCAAAATTGCAAAGTGAGTGCTCTCTACATACAAGTACGGCTACGACGCTGGGCTTCGGAACCACCATATCGTGTGACGATTGGCCGTTTCAACCATCATGAACGACCCCGTGGCAGCGGCGAGTGCGACGCTGGCCGGCCAATGGCGTGCAGATGCGGCTTCGACACCGATCGACCGACGCCACCGGCTTCTCGATGCGGTCGCGGACAAATGGTCGCACGGCCGCCGGGCGCCGACTGAGAACGCCCTCGCATACGATCCGCAATACTGCAACGCGTTCATTCAAGACGCGATTGCCGTCGTGTATCACTCGGCGCGGTGGACACACGGCGCCAAGACAACGACCAAGACGACGACGACTCTGTCGCCACCGAAAACCACCGTGAGCAACAACCGTCCGACGTCCGCGACCAGCGTTCGACGAAGGACGCTGGTGGACAACCCGATCAAGAATCCGATGGATGTTGCCACGATGGTGTACCGCGCACCCATGTTCCAGGCGCCTCATTTACAGGCGCTCGAAGCCGAGGCATATTCGCTGCTTGACGCGACCGACGTTCGGTACAAGCATCGACTCCCGCGCGGACCAGGGCTCAGCCCGACTCGAAAAGCTTGCGAGCTTGCGTCCTGCATTCGTTGGAGCGTCCGAGATCGAGAAGCTTAAGTGCCCCAACGGTGGGCGCCGCAATCGTCTGGTCTATCTCAGACCATCGTCACGTGCCACTGGTTCTGCAACTGGACAGCGCCAGACATATGAGCGCCTCGTCAGCTTGGCTGCATTACGGTGGAGAGGCGCCAATGGAGCACACGGCGATGTTACACACCCAGTGTATGAAAGACGTGCGCAATTAACACATCGGTAGCGCCCATGTGCCATCGCAAAATCATGCAAGTCGTATCTCGCATCACAGCTACAGCGACGCACTGGAGCGCGCAAGCATCACGTGATCAGCACGAATGAATTGAATACTCGGAGCACGCTGTTGACGGGAGCGAGCATGAGTCGCAAGCGTCATAGCGAGGTTATCGAAGGTTGAGGTAAATGCTCCTGGTCGCAACAAACGCACGACGTGGAGCTTTCTGTCATGCAGAAATGAACTGCCTTGATATCTGGACGAAGCGCGCAATGCTTCGACATGGTGCAAGGAGACCGTAAAAGCGTTTTAGCTCGAGATGAATTGAGGAGGAAGTTTAAAAATGCAGGATAAAAAAAAGGAATAGAATATAGAGTATACAAAGGACTTCTCATAACACCAGCGTCCGCTCACACCGTCTTGGAATAGCAACGGTGGACGTTCATCAAGAGCCAGCAACTCAAAACTCAATTCGAGCTTCTGGCCGACATCCCGAGTCAACGGACGTGGTCACATACGATCATCAAAGTCATTTGTGATGTCAACTTTGAAAACAAAGTAGAACAGAACTGTACTGTAGAAAATGATCCTGTATAAGTACGGTCTTAATTTCCAGTTGGGGCCATCGTCCGCTGCAGTTGCTATGTCGTACATTTCAGGTCCATTTTCACAGTGCAATTTGCGTTCCTTGGGATGGCCAACTCTGCACCGTTCAAGCGTCGAATCAAACGACACGATTCGAGCATGGCGCGTACACATCCGCATACCACCAGCTGTATCCGCATACACTATCGTACATTTGCGGTAAATGTCCACGAATATTTCAGACCGATTGAAATTCTATTTTCATTTCGGATCTATCGTGTCTAAATCGGACAAACTAGGCTTTTGGCTTCATTCACTGTTTCAAGAAAGATGGCATACTCAAATGTACTCTTTGTGCCAATTCGCGTCATTTCGAAGCATTCCACCACCACGATCGCTACCAGCCATGCTACTAGCTAGCTTGGCACACAAGGCCTCAACGCACTGTGGTCTAGTCAAGAGAG
>NW_008246112.1:103622-104544 GCF_000281045.1 Saprolegnia diclina VS20 | reverse complement strand
CTGTGGTCTGGAGCTGCTGCGTGAAGAGGGTTGCGAGAAAGGTGCCGTGGCCCGACGTGTTGAACGAGGCCCACCAAAAGTCGTTGGTCATGGCGTCCGTCGAGACGTAAATGTAGAGAAAGCTGCCGGTGACGGAAACGAGCACGTAGATGATCCCGAGGATGGTCAGTAGCGTCACATAGCGTCGCTTGGTATGCTTGGTGCTCGCGTCTGCCGTCGACGGCAATTGTTTTCGGCTAAAGTCGAGAGTACTTCCCAACCGCACGAGTTGCCAGAGGTTGACATGAAAGTAGCGACGACCGAACGGCAGAATGCCGGCCATGAGCGTCGTTGTCGGGTCACGAAACCACGTGGGGCATTGACTCGCACTTAGAAAGACCTGGGCGGACGCTGGCAAAAGGTCGTTGGAGCGCGTCGCGCGGTGCTGTGTCGTACCGTCGCGGCGCCATAGATGTACTACTATGGACGCGAGGCTGAGCGAGAGCAACGGGAGCCCCACCAAAAGGCAAAAGCGCAGAAAGCTGCCAACCTGAATGGTACCCCCCGTACAGCGAGCGTCCAGGCCGAGCTCGACCACATTGCACGACTGCTGGACCGTCATTTTGGCTTCAAATGGCGACGTGAGCTCAACGCTAACAATGACCACCCAGGTTATTGCAGCGCCAAGGGGGGCATACCACCGCGCCCGCGACCCGAGAATCGGCAAGAGAAAATCGACGAGCACATATGTGACCCAGTTGGCCTCCCCAGCCAGCACCATCACGTCCAGAACCGACCGCGGTGTCGACACAAAGCGAGAGACGCCATTGGTCGAGACAAAGCCCACCGGCGCCGTGCTGAGAATCACAAGGGCGGCGGCGCCGCGACATAAAAGAATTGGTCGTCCGACCCACATCGGGCTCGCGACCCAGTGAAAGGCCAG
>NW_008246112.1:99965-100852 GCF_000281045.1 Saprolegnia diclina VS20 | reverse complement strand
TGTCGCTCTCGCGCCAAGTACTCTTGGCCAACATCTCGTTTGATACGGTTATCCGTGCCATGCGTCGGACGAGTTTTGACTGGAACATGCGCATGTTTGCGCAGTACTGCTGGGTCGATATGGGTCGCGTCTACGAGCTTTCGACCACGGCACGGCGCCAAGCGCGGTGTGATCGCAGTATGACGCACAACGGCGCCGTGTATTGGGAGCCGCTGCTGCGCAACTCGCTTCAGCAAGATGTTGCCCATAGCTCGTATTCCAGCGCACTGCAAGCGTCCATTTTCGACGTCGTTCAGAGTTCGCCATCGGGTTCTGTCTGGCTCGCTTCTCTCTGGGCGAAGCCGTGGCCAATCATCGCCGACGAAGTGGCTTTCTGGCACGCCAATGGCCTAACGTACTGGCAGACTCAATTGACCAACTACTACGAACAAGGACTCCAGGAGACGATTGAGATTGAGAATGCGCTCGGTTTGCGGACGAGCATCACGATTCACTCGACGTCACAGAGCTACCGCGGTTTGTCGGTGTGGTCGCTCGTCTATACGTACGCTGGTGTGTGGAACGACTTGCTCGAGTGCCAAGTCATCAGCTGCAGTCTCATTCGCGGTGCCAACGCGTACTCGGACATGGTCAAGCAAGAGTGGGACGTGCGCGCGTACCGCTTGCCAGTCAACGACACGCTGGTGCAGTTGGTGGGTACGGAATTTGGGACGTTTGGCAGCATCGACACAGTGCTTGCGACAAAACCACTGGCGCTCGAAGCGTATTTTCTCTTGTACCAGCGCCTCGCCCAACCTTCTCTGGCCTTCAACGACTCCATTATGACCGAGTATCGCGCCATGCCGTCAATCACGGTCGACCTCGTCCCACTTGGTTGGCGCGGCGCC
>NW_008246112.1:73565-96080 GCF_000281045.1 Saprolegnia diclina VS20 | reverse complement strand
GGCGGTGGTCTTATCGACCTGAGCATGGCGCCAGCAGCCTGGGGCGTGAACGGGCATGTCGGCGGGGACCTTCTCTGTCCGACGCAACCGCCGTCCGAAAGCGTATGCATGTTCTACACCAATCAAGGCGCTTGCTCGGTCAACATGGAGGACACGCTGAGCGTCGACGCGGTCATGGGCTGTATCGCGCTCTTGGCAGTCGGGCCGGACGTCAACGTCACACGCTCGTGTGATGAGATGACGCTGGCGGCGTCGACGCCGTGTCGCACGTTTTTGGAGGCGACCACCGTGTTTCTACACGTGCGCTATACGCTGGACGAACGTATCGCGATGGCGAGGGCGTCGACGGCCGTCGCAAAGTACTTCGCCAACGAGCTGCCCCTCGTACTGATTCAGTTTGTTCAAAGAAACCGTACGACGACAGCGCTCGTGCCGGCCTTGGTCTTGGACCCGAACGACGTTGGGTTTCACGTGTTTGGGTATCTTTACCTTCTCGAGTGGCTCGATGGCGTGCGGGAAGTGGTGACCTTTCACGGTGTGTATGGAACCATCACTGCGCTCTCGGGCCGCAACGCTGTGCACAAAGGACCCATCAACCCGCTCGAGCTGCCCATCAACGTGGCCTACTACGCCCGCTGCGTGCTCCTCTACGTCTCGGGCGTCCTCTTCTTTGTCGTGTCGCTCGCTTGCGGCTACATTATCGGTAGTCGCGGCCACATTGAAGGCAAGAATATGCTCGTCGTCAACCGTGTCACGGGCTTGGTTTGGATTGGCCGCCCGCTCATTTTCCTGCGCAGTATCACGGCCATCTGTCTTCTATCGACCGCCAAGCTCGACTTGGCCGAGACCAATGGCTTTTATTACATAGTCGCGATACCGCAGTCGTGGTTCTCGACGATCATGGCGGCGGGCGAAACGACATGGCTTGTCTTCATTCTCAACGACACTTTTTCCGTCCTAACCCAGCAGTATACGCCGCTGTATGCAACGCCGAGCAGTGTGCTTGTCTGGGCCGCGTCGGCGATCTGGTCACTGGTGTCGCCCGTCCAGCACTCGGCGAGTCTGCGACGGTCCTGCACCGCGCCAATCATCGACATGCAGCTCGTTTGTGACAGCGGCATCGTGCACATCGGAGACCCCAAGCGCGTCACGGGGCTCATCGGGCTCACGCTCGCACTATTGTTTGGTACGTACCTGGTCCAGCGAGTGCGCTACCACGGTCGAGCCGAGAGTGGAGTGCGGTCGCACCTCTTGTACGTGACAGCCTACTACCACTTTGCCCAAGAAGGCTGGGTCCTCGACGGTGTCTACTGCATTGATCGCGTCTCGGCGGCCATCAACGGCGTGCTCACACTGCGTCTGCCGCGGACGACCAAGACGGTGCTACTGGATATCAAGACGTGGCGCCTCTTTGATGTCGACGCACCCCTCGCCTCGGAGAGTGCGCCGCACCTCCGATATGCCATTCCACTGCAGTAAGCGATTATCTCATTTTGTACAGTACTTGGGGTAGATGAAATACCGTACCGCCTAATTATTTTGTGCGTCCTTGCTGAAACCAACAGCAACCGTACATGGACATTCTGTATCGAGCGCACACTTCACATTAAACGCCGGGTGGACGCGTGCGTCGCATAAGTCGACTAGCCGACTACATGCTATAGTCGTCGAATGCTTCAGACACTGGGTCAGCATCACGTTGCTGGCGATTGCACTTGGCGGCGTCTCTGGTCGTGCCACGTTTCACCGAGTGAAAACCATCATTCCTCCACCAACATTCCTCTTGAACCAATCCAAACGCGCCATGGCGGCATGTCGCACTTGCCGCTTGCACCAGCGACCAGCTTCCGTTCGTTCTGTGTCCAGAGATATCCCATTGCTGATGGCCACACTGCTGCCACCAGACACCCAAGTGGGCGGCCGACCGCGCTCGATCTTCTCGCTCTGGCACCTACTCTTCTGGCCTTGCGAGCTGCTTACGTACACGACGCTGCTGTGCGTTCTTGCCCACGTCGTCTGGACATGCGTCGGCGTCTGTCTTCTCGGGCTCCTCGCCCTCTGCGCGGTGATGGTCGATGGCCCTCGCCTTTTGCTGGCGTACGATGGCGTCGACAATGTCGTGATGCGCTACCATATGTGGCTGTTTGCTTGGCTCAAGGTCGACGTCCGTTTCCACAACCACGTGTGCTTGACGTCCCAGCGCATTCCGCTGCACGAAGATGACGATGCAAGTACGTACTTGTGCGCCGAGCACATGCAACCCCGACTCATTGACGACGCATCGACCGCCGGCGTCTTGCGGCTCGTTGGCTATCTACTGGTCGTGCGCACGGCCCTCGCCTGTCTCGCGAGCGTCTGGCTCGCACTCGCTGTCTGGTCGGTCGCTCAGAACTTCATTGCTGGCTTTGATGTGCTTCGCGCCGTGGTCATGCACCTGGACGTCGTACCAGAAGCGGTGCTTCAAATTGCATTCGTTCCGGCGTGGCGCTGGGATTTGGGTCCGCTCTCGCTGCTGCTCGTCGTCGTCGGTCTCTGGTACCTAGTGCTACTCACGCGGCAACCGCTGCTGCAGCTCTTGACCGGTTGCACGCGTCGGTTTTGCTGCGTCGTTGTCTGTCGGCTGCCTCAATGTGAAGGTAACACGCGTTCCGTCTAAGTAACTCAGTAATACTATGCATTTGCTCTGTCCTTACGTGGCGTGTTGACGACGCAACGCTCCTTCTTCCTAACAGCTTGTCTTCATGTACACTGGACACACCCTCAATAAGCACCGAGTTATCAAGCCCATAACCTTTACGTAAGTGTATGCCGTTGTAGATACAGTACACAGTGCACAAGGAACCACGACGCTTCTTTAGCTTCTGACACGACTCGGTTCATTATGAACAGACGGCCCCCAGCTCGAGCCCCACCGTGGCAACCACTTTGGTCGTGTGATGGGCGCTGCGAAAGATGGTCTCTACTTAGGCGCTGGTCTCCGAACGTTCACTTCAACTCGAGTTGCCTCTTTTTTCAAAAATGAAATGCAGAGTCTTCAGTGAAGATAACGTGAAACACGTCCTTACGCAAGTGTATGGATCACACTTTCATTCCCGACCGTCGTTTTCAAACGCATTATTCTCACCCAGTCCTCCTCGACAAGTACTGATACCTTCACTTCAAGTACGAGTCGGGACCGAGTCTGTCTCGGCGTGCAGATCACGGTTTGACGGTCCTTGGAGTCGTGCCGGGCTCCACCGAGACATGCACCGTCTCGCCAATACGTTGTAGGGACGGCTAGCAACGTATCACCGAGTCTTTCGTTCGAGGTACGAGCACTGGATCGGGCACAAGAGGCGCCAGTGAGAACACTGCTTTGCAGTAGCCGGAAACAGTGTTTATTTCTGTGAAAGACACTGTTTGCTGGGTGGCGTGTGATATCCGTACAATACACTGTTTCGATCCCAACCAGCGTGTGTTCCGGATACGGCCCATCCATCGAAATGAGCGACCGGCGACCATCGCACCGCAGCCGCAGCCGTGACCGCCGGCGCAGCCCAGACCAGACGCGGCGACGAAGCGCAGACCGCCGCCAGAGCCGCAGCCCAGACCGCCGGCGTCGTAGCCGCAGCCCCAGTGCCGAGCGGTCGCGCCGCCGCCAGCGCAGTGCTAGCCGCGAGCGTCGTCGCAGTCGTAGCAACGACAGCGACAGCAAGACGTCCAAGAAGACGAGCGACAAGCGAGCGACACGCAAGGCGGCTGACTATAGCAGCAGCAGCGAAAGCGACAGCAGCGACAGCGCGAGCAGCAGCGACTCGGACGATGCGCGTCGTCGCCGTCGTTCGTCCAAGAAGGCGTCGTCCAAGAAGAGCAAGAAGGACAAGAAGAGCAAGAAAAGCAAGAAGAGTCACAAGAAGAAAGCATCCTCATCCCTTGCCATCAACCAGAACGAGTATGGCAAGTATGGTATTCTGCGCGAGACCGACTTCCACGCCAAGGCTGTGTCGTTCCAGGCCTGGCTACGCGACGTTAAAAAGGTACGCCATGGACTCTGTGATCGCCCAGGTTTATAACTCCATGTAGATCCCCGACTTTAACGGCCCCAAGTACGAGGCCATGGACCACTTCCGCGACTACATGGAGGACTACAACACCGCGACGTTGCCCCATGAGAAGTACTACGACGTTGAAAAGTACGAGCAGCGCAAGTTTGCCAAGGAGCAGGCCAAGCGCGCCAAGCGACACAAGCCGAGTGCCAAGGAAGAAGAGGAGACGGCGTATGCCGAGCGCATGCGCCAGCGCGCCGACGCGAACAAGAAGGAGTTTGCGCTCATTATGCAGACCATGGACCGCAGCAAGATTGAGCACATGCGCGAGCAGCAGCGACTCCGCGACCAGATGCAGATGCACTACAAGGCCGGCAACATGGACGAAGCGCGGCGCCTCGAGCATCTGCTCACAAAGAAGGACGAGTCCAAGCCCGAACCCGAGTTCAAACCCGACACGGGACGTCATTTTTAGCCGAATAACGTGGATTCCTTTTCCTAGTATCAACTCGATACTCTATACTTTGCAGCTGTGCAAAAGAGTACAGTCTATAATTGGCTTTGGCAATATGGGCAACCGAGACTCGTCGTCGTCGGGGCCACCGCCGACAACGATGACCTCCTGCGAAGTCCTTGGGACGCCGGCCGGTGTCATTGCGCGCGTGCAACGTCGTGATACCACCACGTACACCTACATCCCTCGCTCGGCGTCAACCATGGGCGTCCGACGAGGAGATCGCAACACGACACTACCAGCGTCCAGTGTCCTGTACCCCAAAACACAGCTGCGTCACACCACGCCTTGATGATCCACTGCTATCCAACGAGTTGGATACCGCACCAGTATCCGATAATGAACGTGTTTTCCGCTATTCCATTGACTGGATATTCTGACTACGAACTATCCAGTGGGCACCAAGCACCGCTGGAACAGTGTCAGTCCTCGTCATGACCGTCATCACCGTCCAGCTGGACACGACACATCAATGACTGGGGGCTATTGACGCCGTCATATATGATTGTCTTCAGACAGACACCGTTGAGACAGCACCAGTAGCGGACAGAGGGCGGCTTACACAAAATGCTGGGCCGTGTCGAGGTTGTCATTTTTATATTGGAGTATATCGTCAATCGATCTATTAAGCTAGTAGTCGTAGAGGGCACCCGGCGGCTTCTTGGACGGAATACCTTCCATGCGGTAGAGCACGGCAGCGCCGTCGGTGGTCCCCAGCACGAGGTGGCGTTCGTCATGAGCGACCGCCGTGTACACATGCTGCGTCGGGAAGGTGTGGACCGGGTACAAGCCAAACCAACGCCAGACGTGCACGACACCTTGCGGCGAGAGACTCACGAGCTTCCGCTTGTCAAACACGACGGAATCGACGCCGTCGGTCGCGCCAAAGGTGGTGAGCGGCTGCTGCGTGCGCACGTCCCACGCCTGCATGCCCTTGGTGCCATACGCCGCGACAACCACCGACTCGTCCATCTCGAGATGGGACACGGGGCCTTCGCAGAGGAGCGACTTGGGGAGGACCTTGGGTGACTTGCCGCCCCACCAGCGCACCGAACCGTCCCGACCGGCACTCCAGAGCACGCGGCCGCGCGTCAGTGTCTTGACAATTGCATCTAATACACGGCAATATAGATCCCATTTCTGATTGGAGCCCAGAGGGTTAGGGTGCAACGTACCGGGGTGGCCACTGATGCGGTGGCTCAGCCGTGCGTCGCGCGTATCAAAGACCCGAACGAGGCCGACCGACGTGCCGCACACAAGCGTGTTGCGGAAGAGCATGAGGCTTGTGACTTGCGGCGCGGGCGTCCGGGCGGCCCGTGGCAGCGTCGACTTGTGGATACTATGCGCAAAAATTCAGAAACAAATCAGAAAAAATCCAGAAAAATCGTTCGAGGTCGGTAAATCGATACCTGTCGACCGAGAGCGACGTCGTGAGCTCGGCCTTGGTCGCATTCCACACCGACACGTCGCCTTTTTCGTACGTGGCAGCCACAAACACAAACGAGCCTTCGCTCACGTCGACTTGGACTTTGACGGGCTTGTGCCGCTGGTTGGCGCGCGTCGGTAGGAACGGCGCGAGGCCAATGTGCGAGCGCGGTGCGAGGGTCGATGTCGGGGCCAATCCGCGGACAGGCGATGTCGTTTTCGCGGTCACGGCGGCCGCCAGGTCCCACGTCTTGACCGTGCCGTCGGAAGCACCAATGACGAGCATCTTCGCACACGTGTCAAAGCACGTGGCGAGCGCATGGTAGATGGTCGCAACGATCCGAGCTTCCTTGAGGTGCCAGAGGTAGAAGAAGGCCGTGTCATGCAGGATCGTGCCGGTAAGCACCTAGTTGCATCCTCAATTGAAAACGCAAAGCGGGGTTGGGAGCGTGTACGTGTGTCGCAAGCGGGCTGCTCGGACTCTGAATGAGCGCGACCGACTGGAAGGCCGCGCGGCGCCACTCGTCACGCGTGAACGGGCGGTCGGTCCGAACACTGGCCGCGTCATCGTAGAGGGCGTCCGGCACCGCGAGGTACACGGGCGTCTTGGCGAGGTTCTGCGTCTCGTAGTACATGGCGCGGAGCTCGTTGATGTAATCTTTGAGCGTCGAGCGGTCGCTCAGGAGACAGCCGCGGATCGTTGGCGGCGCGCCGCGGCGATTGACATTCCTAGGTCAGATTGCTCCATGAGCCATCACGAGGTAGCCGTCGGATGGCTACGTACGGCGCCGGCACATCAGTCTCGCGGTACGCGTACGACGAGGCGCGGCGAAAGCAGGACGCGAGGAACGGGCCGCGCGGCGCCTGCGCCAGCACTTCCCACACCTGCGGCCGCGCCACGGCCTTGGACCACGTCTTGTTCACGCAGGCTAGATGCGCATGCGGTTGGGCGTGAGGTAGAGAGCGAGAATGGCGTACCCATCATGGCAACGTCGTGGCGCTGGACGTAGCCGAGGATCGTCGCCCACACATGCGTATCGCCGAGGAGCGCGTCCATGCTGCGTTGGCGAATATTCAGAATCGGACTTCGTTTTGATGCATCAAGTTTGAGAGGTCAATTGCGGTGTAAAGGCCAGCCTGGACCCGTGAGTTGCGCGGTAACATGCATTTTCAGAGGTATTGACCTCGCTGCCCTCGCCGCGACCACGAGCTGCAAGGCGTCCTCCGAGCATCGCACCTAGCAAACAGTCCATGCAGCGCCCTCAGAAAGGCTAGCGCTTCGCTGGTTCATTCCTAATGGTGAGTACCCGAAATCACACTATTTTAGTGGCTATTGCACACGATTCAAGGTGCACAATTAGTGACACACACGATTTAAGGTGACTTGATATAGTGTAGTGCACCGTTGGGATCGAGCAGCGCACAGCATGCCACCAGCGTACGAGTGCACGCGCGTCCTGCGCGGCCATGTGGGCCCGGTCATCGCCGTCCGCTTCAACGGTACTACGCTCGCATCTTTGAGTAGGAGCATGGCGCTCATGCCCGCGACGTCAACTAGACAAGGGCACGTACTGCATGAGCTGCGGCAACGACCGCACGATCAAGCTCTGGAACCCGCACCGTGATGGCCTCGAGGGGCCCGAGTCGGCGTTCCTCGTCAAGTCGTACACGGGTCTGCACGGCTACGAGGTGCGCGATGTGGCCATGTACGTCTCCTCTCTATCGTCGGCGCCTGGGCTCAGCAGCGGGTAGCGAGCACGACAATGCCAAATTTGTATCCTGTGGCCGCGACAAGGCCATCTTCCAGTGGGACGTGGCCACGGGCAAGGTCGTTCGCAAGCTCGACGGCCATAGCCACGTACGCCCACTGCGTTGGAGGATCGTTTGCCGAAGAACATATCTCTAGAGCGTCAATGCCGTCGAGTACAACGACGACTGCTCGGTCGTCGCCAGCGCCTCGTACGACAGCACCGTGCGTCTCTGGGACATGCGGTACGTCTGCTTCGTTGCATGCTCTTCTCAGTGCCATCGTCGTACTGCTAGGTCGCGGAACTCATTTGCCCCGATCCAAATCCTCGACCATTTCAAGGACAGCGTCACCAGCGTCAAAATCACCGACCATGAGCTCATCACAGGGTATTTCGATACGACTCTCTGGTACAAACAGCATGGCGCGTCATGTAGGTGTGTCGATGGCTACGTGCGCAGCTACGACCTCCGCGCCGGCCTCCTCACCCAAGACAACCTGCACAGTGCGTCCCATGGCGCATATCGTCCACCAGTCCGATTCGACTGTGTACTAGGTCCTATCGTGAGTTTGCAGCTCTCGAGCGACCTCAATTGCATCGTGGCGTCGACGCTCGCCAAGCGTGTCGTCTTGTTTGAAGCGGCCTCGGGCACGGAGCTCAATGCATTCGAAGGCCATGCGCTCTCGTCCTACGGCGTCGAGTGCGGCTTTACGTACGACGACGCGCGTATCCTAAGCGGCTCGGAAGACGGCCGCGTGCTTATCTGGGACATGCTCCACGCCCACGATGCGTCGCGCTCGTTTGTCGCGCACGGCGACAAGCCCGTCCGGTCCGTCGTGAGCCATCCGACTGAAGATATACTACTAACTGCGTCGATCGACAGCACTGTCAAAGTGTGGCATCGGTCGGCGTCCTACTAAGATAGCGACGGCGCTACTATGCCTATTCATTCTATTGTTGTTATTGCGCTGTGACCCACCAACGTACTAGTTACGTGGAAGGAGCGTAGTAGCGTTGCACAGGGCGGGTCGAACCACCCCTACCCTCCGACCGCCAGCTCCCCACCGCGGCCAAGGTTGACGATTCCGAGTCAAGACCTGGACGGTGGCTCTGTCGGCAAAAGCACCTTGTGGCAGCAGCGTCCTGCTCCACGACGAGAGTGGCAGGCAGTGAGTGGCAGGCAGTGAGTGGCAGGCGTCACGTCTCGACGATCGCTGCTGGTGAAATTGGCAGCCGGCTCGCCTAGGGCTTTGATGTACGAGACAGAACGTCAATAGACTGTCTTTGTTTGCCGGTAGCGCAACCGTGTAGCGCCGACAGCGCCCCATGGACGGCGCTACGTGGTCTCAACACCGATACCAACTCGCTACAACAAACAACAAGCATATGTAGTGTCGATCGATTGAATATTGAGGGGTGTTGAGGTGGGACAGGCGACAAAGGATAGCTCGGGTTCCACAGACAAATGAACGAGACGTGTGGCGTCCTCGGGCTCCATGCCGACGCTTCTTACGTAGCGTCATGGTGCGATCCTGCGTCAAACGAGCGTATCTTGTCGGATGCCAGTACAAGAGATGTAGCATGACGCAGGTTCAACGCTGGCTTTGTACTCTGATCTCTCAAGCAGACGTGGACCCTCTTCAGTTATAAAACGACTTGCCAATCTTATGGTGTTCGGCGCGCAGACGATGGAGAACGCGCCGACGATCGTCGCCCGCCGGCCCATGACCGCTAGCACCATCGCGCGCACACCACTACCCACCAGCGTTACGCGGCCCGAGTCGGCCTGCTTCTCCAAGCTCCGGCGGCACATGGTTCACTTTGCACTTTGATTAGCTTCAGCTCTTAGATCTTACGGTACGTAGACGCTGGCACGGGCGGCCGAGCACCAAGCGGCGTCCCAAGCCTACTTGCGGCGGTCGGCCGCCAAGAAGAAGCTCGATGACATGGCGTTTGCCGTACTCCAACGACCGCAGTTGACAAAACGGCGTTGGGTGCTCAGTCATTTGCGTTTAGGAGCAGCTACACCTCGAGCACGAGCAGATCAAGGACCGGCTTATCACCAAGATTGTAGGATATGACTGCAAGGATCTAATATAACACACGAGGCATAGGAGCAAGCCAACGCGCGGACCAAGTACCTCGGCACGGACCGCATCTATTCGCTTGTGCAGGTCGACAGTCAGCATCGCTTTTGTCTTCCCGACGTGCATGCCTCCAACGTCACATGGTAGGATCCCCATGGGCAGTATGCGATTGGCTCGCAGCGAAGTGGCGACGCCCGCTTCAGCGTCCTGGACCTCGACGTCTTTGAACGGGAGTATCGGCGGCTCGTAACCACGACGCGCATGGAAGCCTCGGGCAGTTGCAACGACTTGGGTGCATTGCGCCGCCACGTACCGCAACAGCCCGATCAAGTGCGCAAGTCGCTGGTGCAAATCATGAACGCCACGACGCAGCTCGCCGAAGCGCTCGACGAGCAGCTCCTCGAGATGCAGCGCAAGGGCTGGAACACGTCGGCCGTGGGCCACCACGCTTAGTCGACGAGTCGTCTCATTTGCATACACTGTGTACAATTGGTCGGCTGTGTCATACTGAGGCGCCATGCGGCGTGTTGGCCCCTATGCTGCCTCGGGCCCATCATGGGCCTAGAGCTCCTTGTTGGCAGGCTGCATATGTAGTAGCGACATGCACTGACCGAGGACGGGTACACTGGAGACTGGAGCAGTAAATGCGTCGCAGAGGACGGTGAAAGGAAGAGTAAGTTATCTCGTTCATCTAGACGACTACCAGATTGGTCGTAACCAGAGTACCTTCTCTAGTAAACCGGGCAATATCTGTCGACAGCTCCAGTTCTGATAGCCTGCAACCGTGTGGTTGGCTGCCGCCGGTCGCCCGGCCGGAAGAGACGCCGACCCAGCAAGCCAAGCCAAGTCCAGAGACGCAGCAGACGGTGGGAATACTGTCGTGGATCTGTCGGGCTGCACGACAGTCAGCGACAGAGGACAGTGCCGGGCCACGTGGTTGGCTCTTGCGGTTGGAAGGAGCGCGTCAGGCCTCGCCATCGGCTTGAGCGATGACAGATACGTGCCGAGTTGTGTTGGAGTCGGAGGAGAAGGCGTGTCGCTGCGACAGTGGAGCTTTCACGGTCATGAAGCGTTAGTTAGTTTGCAGAAGAGGAAGTATACACGATGGCTAGGAGAGCGTGTAGCGCATGCCACCGACGGTCATCAAAAGGTCGTTGGCCGACTTTTGGGATGACTTTTCGCCCGAGAAGAGCGAGGCGAACACTGCGCTCTTCTCCTTCTCGGCCTGGACTGCATCGAGGGCCTCGCTCACGGCGCGGACCTTGGACTTGGGCGCGTTCGGTGCATTGTCGTCGCGCTTGCGCTTGAGCGCGGGAGCGGCGGCTGTCACCTTGCCATCGTCCTTTTTGTGGAGCGTGAGCATGACCTCGATGGCCTTTTCCTCGGGCAAGAGCAGCGCCATGCGGTCCTTCTCGCGCGCCGGCGCGCCGCACATGAGGCACTCGGGGGACTTGACTTCCTTGAGCGCCTTCTCCGAGAGGACACAGCCACACTTTTTCTGGACGATGAACGGGTGCTTGCCGTTGAAGGCCTGCAGCGTGATCGGGCAGTGGCGAAGGCCCGACGTCTCGTCGGCGTAAAACTTGCAGTTGACAAGGTCCTTCATCGACCGGATGTAGCTCAGCTCCGGCGGCAGTGTGCGCTCGAGGAGACGTTCGAGGAGCGACGCCTTGTTGAAGAGGTTGCCGAGCTTGTCGGCCACGATCGGCGCGGCCAGCGGCTCGTCCGTCAAGGCGCACATGGTCGTGCGCTTCGCGCGTAGCGTGCGCTGGTCAGCTTGCTCGTCGCGCTGCTTGTGCTGGCCATGGCGCATGAACTTGCGCTTGACCGCGATGACACCCCCATCGTTCCCCATGCTGGCTCGGAGCTTCGAAAGCGGAATGCGTCGATGCCATTGGTCAAAAGATCGAATATTCGAAAGGATCGATTCTTTGCCGAATTAGAAAAGTACTTGGATTCAGTATGCAGACGCCAGTATCGAACGGATCGAACGTCCTCCTTGGCACCGCTCTTCTCGTCATGAGACATCAGTTCATATCAATATACAAAGCGCAAGGTGCGATAGAACGACTCCTCGCGAGGTGTGAGGAGGCCTGGGCCTTCACGGGCTCGGCATTCCGCAGGAGAATCCAGCACAAATCTGACCCTTCGCCTCAGCGGCGGGCGTATCCGGATGGACGAGACAGACACTTCGAACTACGAATCACTGCATACAAGAAACAAGTACTACAGTTTGTATCGAAGTCCGTTTGAATAACATTATCCGGACAATATTTGAATCATTTCCAAGTTTGCCGCGGGTCCACGGAAGAGGCCGGCTGCGGACGTGGTCATGGAAGCCGTCGTCAAGACACTGCGCCATGTGGAGAAGGCTCCAGCAGCTCCATCTCCATCGACGTCGTCCAAGCATGGGCTCCATGCGCTCGAGCTCTTCCTGCTCCTCAAGCCCAAGACCTTTCCCGAGCACGCCAAGCTGTCGACGCTTTTGCTCCAGCGCAAGACGTCGGACGCGGTCGCCACCCCCACGCCGGGCGCCAAGAACGTGGCCATTGACAAGTCGCCGAGCCTGTGCTTGCAGGGCATCCAGCTCGCGCTACAAGCGTCGCAAGACCTCTCGCTCCTCGTGCTCGCGAGCCTCCTTGTCATCAACCTCAACCGCGACAAGGTCAGCTTCAAGCAGCCGTTTACGTGGGAGAACATGCATTTGCAGCTCGCCAGGAAGCTGCTCGACGTGGCCGCACTCCCGCTACCCAGCGGCTTGCATGAGTATTGCCGCCTCCTCATGCACTACCATCTTCGACTCGTCTTGACCAGCGTCCAGTTCCTTGTGCCATCCACCTCCAACGACGACGACTTTGACTGGGTCGCGCTCCAGCGCAAGTTCTACGACTTGCCGTCCACGCTACCCCCGTTCATGGAGAAGCTCCTCGTCGTCTGCCTTCAGATGCAGCTCCATCAAGGTAAAGTCGCCATCCTCGTCCTCCACGACCTCGCCCCCTCGCGCCTGACGAAAACAACATGGGACATGGCGTACCGTCTTCTTTGGAAATGCGCGACGGGCCTCGAGAAGGCGTCCACGAACGACGCCGGTACCGTCTTGCACTTGCGCACGCACGGCCTCCGCTGCTTGGCCTACACGGGTGGGCCATGGCCAATGTTTCTTCAGCAGGTACCCTTCCTCTCTCCTTCCTGCCGCGCGCTTACACCATAGATAGCTCCATCGCACCGGCGTCCTCTTCAAGAAATATGCGCAGCAGTCACCATCGCCGTTGTACGCTGAAATGACGTCCCTCTGGCACACCTTGCTGGCCCAGCAGGCGGCGGTATGCACATCCTGTCGACTTCTCGGTTTGGAGCATAGCATTTTTTTGTAGGCGGACGAAGCCACGAGCTGGCCGATCCTACTGCAGTGGCTCGAGCACTGGGTCGTCGTTGAGCCGTCGCACCCGGGTGTGCCAGCGACCTTGGCCTACGTGCGTCTCAACCTCGTACCATCCGACTCGCGCTGGCTCGGACTACTCGCGCTCCTCGATCAAACCAGTGCGATCGACAGTCTGCTGGAGAGCCTCGGGAGCGACCTGCCGTTGGCCATGCTGCCCATTGCCCTGCGCTGCCTCAAGCGGCGCCTCGTGTCCCAAGGCACGTTGGCCTACCCACGGCTGCTCGAATGGACGACGCGGCTACGGCAAGGGAGCAAGTCGGCAGCGGATCGCGACCGGCTCGTGCAGGAAGAGCTCTACTGTCTTCGCATGTGCATGCGCATGGCCATCGACGCGCCCATGACGCTCCTCGGCTACATGGAGCGCGCGATCGCTCTGTACACGGCGGTCTCTCTACCGTCGCCCACGCCAGACGCGGTGGCGGCGTTCTCTGCCGTCGGCTCGGACGCTTTGGCCGCCGCCGTCCAGTGGTTCAAGCAAGAACAGTACCAAGCAGTCGTCCAACTCGGCGTGCTCGCCTCGCCGCACAGCGACAAGCTCCACGCGGTCCTTGGCGCCGCGTACCACAAGATGCACAAACTCGACTTGGCGATAACGTCGCTCGAGACCGCCGTGCGCGTCGACGCATCCCATGTCGACAAGTACCTGCACGTGCTCTTTGACGCGCCGCGCGTCACCATGGTCGACTCAATGACGCGTCTGCTGCAGGCGTCCCCACCCGTGGCGACGCCATTGCGCGACCAAGTGCACAGGCAAACGACCAAGTGGCTTCGGCACTTGCGCCGCGAAGCCTGCGCCACAACGCTCGAGCGACTCGACGCGGCGCTCGACCTCCACGCATTGGTCGCCACGTCGCGTGTCGACGCGCTCTTACAGCAGCGGACACGTGCCCTCGCCGACTTTTACGTGCATCGGGACGCTGCGCGATGGCTCACCTCGCTGGATACGTTGCTACAAGCCGTCGCCAACGACACGACGCCGATATTAGCGGGCTGGCGGGCGATATGGCGGCTCGAGCGCATCATCAGCTCCGCCTACGCATCGGTCGAGTGCCCCATACCGTTTGATGCGATTCGCCCCGACCTCGAGAGTGCGGTCGCCGGGTACACGCAAGCTGGTAGCCCGACAAACGACGACGAGAACCCGTATCACAATGCGCTCCTCGGTGCCTGCCACGTGCTCGGGTGGAGCTCCTTCCACGTACGTCTCGACGCTGTACTATAGTCTGTCGTATCAACTAAACTACTGTAGCGACGACTGTCAAGCGAGCGCGAACCGTGGGAGAAGGCCGCGGCGATGCAGAGCACGGGCGACGTGGACGGCGCCCTGCGACTCCTCCACTCTCTCCAAGACCAGTCGCCGCGCTCGAAGTCGAAAGGCTTGACCGAGTCGCGTTGTGTGCAGGTCGCACTCGCGTCGGCGTACGCTGCCAAAGGACGGTACGAAGACGCGGCCGATGCGCTCAAAACAGCGCTCCACCTCTGCTTCCAGCACGTCCAGTACCTCGGACTCGATACGATTTTGCTGCCGCCACTGGCCGCGCCGGGCAAAATGCATTTTCAAAGCTACGATGCCAACGGATGGCGCGTACTCCACGATACGCTCACGGTTCTCTCGGCCCTCGGTGACGTGCATGCCAAGCTCGGCGCACCGGCCAAGTACGTTTCCTGTCGGCTTTGCGTCGCCTGACCTGTGGACTAGGTCGCTCGTGTACTTGCGTCGGGCCCAAGCGCTGGCGTTTGGTCTGCACCCACGGCTTGTGTGCACGCGGCAAGTCGCGCTCGTCAGCGCGCGCCTGGAGCTCCAGCGCCACAACTTGACGGTGGCGCAGTCCGCGCTCGCCAAGCTGCTGCCGATCCCACAGGATGCAACGCTGCAACTCGACGATGCGTGGATGGCGCAAGCGTGCAACGAAGACCTCTTTGAAGGCGATATGCTCCATGTCCAGAGCGTCTACGGCCCGGCGCAGAAGGCGTACAAGCTCTCGAAGCACCGCATCATTCCGTACTACCAGTCGCAGAAGCGGCTCATCTACATCGTCGGGCGCAGTTACCGCAAACTCGCGTCCAACGCTGTCGGTGCCTACTACTTTGACAAGACCAAGTCGGCGTTTCCCGACGACGCAATCACGGCCTTTCAAAAAGCTCTCAAACTCAGCATGTGCGATGTCGAGAAGGCGCGGTGCCTCCACGCGGTGGGCCTCGCCGTCTACCATCGTGCGCTCACGTACGACGACGGGAAGCGCCTCGACCTCCTCTCCCAGAGCATCCAAGCGCTCCGCGAAGCGTGGTGTCTGGTTGTGCATATGCGGTATCGGCCGCAGTTGCTGCATGTGGTGTGTCGCGACTTGACGCTGGCGCTCATCGAGACGGCCAAGCACACGGAGGTTGCCATGCAGCGCAAACTGCTGTGGAACATGACGCTCTTGCAAGCGTCTGGCGTCCGCGTTGACAAATGCGACAAGAGTGAAGGCAAACACGACGCATCCAAGCCCGAGAACATGGCGCCGCCCGAGTTTTTTCAAATGCAGACGGACGCCTTCCAGACCGCGTTCGTCTCGTCCGAGATCCCGGCCAACTGGAACGTTGTGTGTCTCTCGCTGACGTCGTCCAAGGAGCTTGTGCTGCACCGCCTCCAGGTACGACGCCTCTTGTTTGCTATAGAGTGAAGCTGACGAGGTGGATGGTAGCGCAATGGCGCGGTGCCCGTCACCGTCGCACTGCCCAAGAGCGTTTTCCCGATGGAGAGCTTTCTCTCGGGGCTACACAAGATCATTGCTGCCTCCAAGTATGTATATCGTCGATGACGCAGGTTGGCGGTACGATGATGATACGTAGTGAGACGTTGTCGGGGCACACTGCCGACGAAGCGCACGCGTGGTCGGCGACGCAAAAGAAGCAGTGGTGGCACCAGCGCAATCATCTCGACAAGCAGCTGCACCTTTTGCTCGAGAAAGCCATGGTACTCCGACTCTCGACGTCTTGTATGGGACATGTCGACACTGTGTACTAGACCAAACTTGGGCACTACGCCAGTCTCTTTCTCAGTCGACCGGCGGTGTTGCCAGAGGCCGTCGTCGCGGCCGTGGCCTCGGTCCGCGCGCAAGTCGCAACGCTCTCCTTGGTCCAAGACGAACTGCTCGTGTCAGTGCTCTACGCGCTGCAGCAACACAAGCTGACTCGGGACGTGGCCCTCGCGGGCCTCCGGTCGATCGTACCGCGCATCAACTTGGCGGCGGTTCGATTCCCAGTGCACGCATCGGCCGACACACCTGGGCCAACGATCCTCGTCTGCGATGAAAAGGTGCATGCGTTTCCGTGGGAAGGCCTCGGCATTTGCTGCGACATGGCCGTGAGCCGCATGCCAAACCTGCGTTCAATCTTGTCGCCGGTCGACGCTGCTGTCTCCAAGCTCAGCGTCCGGTACATGATCAACCCGTCGGGCGACTTGGTAGCGACGGAGAATGTGCTGCGACCGTTCTTGGACCAAGCGGCGAGCGCGTGGCAGTGGCATGGCGTCTTTGGCCCGCACGACGATACCGCCAGTCGCATGGCCACGTATGTTCAAGAGAGCGACGTGTTCATTTACTCGGGGCACGGCTCGGGCGAGGTATTCCTCCATCGGGACGTGCTTGCGGGGTGGTCGAAAGCCAGCGTCGCGCTTCTCTTGGGCTGCAGCAGCGGTCGCCTCAAGCAAGAAGGCATCTACCTCCCGGAAGGCATGCTTCTCAGCTACTTGGCCGCCAACAGCCGCGCGGTCGTCGGTATGCTATGGGACGTGACCGACCGCGACATTGACCGGCTCAGTCTCAAGCTGTTGAACGAGTGGTTTGGTGGCGAGACGTCGTTAGCGACCGCACTGGTGATCGCGCGACGTGAGTGCAAACTGCAGTCGCTCAATGGCCTAGCCGCTGTGTGCTACGGCCTCCCACTGTTTGTCGATGCCCATAACGACGTTGCCATGACGGACTAGCTCGATGATGTAGAGATGATATGTAATGCGATATCCGTCTAGAGATGTATGGTCAACAGACCAGCTGACACGTCCACTGCGACTGTACTACCCCAGTAAACGTCGCCGAGTGCCAATGGATGGCTGTGTAGTCCTTTAGGTGTCGCAACCCTACCCTCGAGTGAGTTGATAAATTGATACGAACCGGCGTGGCTCAAGGTATTTACATCACCGCCGCCACGAGACACCTCGTAGTATTGACGCTGCTAACTACTGTAGCTCCGTACCTTTTACAAAGATGTGTACACAAAGGACAAAAATACACTGGTGGTATAGCTGTCCTTGTGGACATAGTTGTCGGTTGATTGCCGACAGTAGTACAGTGGATGCGATCGAAACAGTGTTTCGTGGCCGTTTCAAAATCCTGCGGCCAAGTCGGGTATACAAACACCAAGTGGTCCTGGGAAACGGGTAGGGGTAGGGATCGGTGGCGTTGATATGAATCAAAGTATGCTGCTCTTGGCGCGCGACGCCGACGAGATCAGTTGCCAATTTGCCAAGTCGCGCACACATGAGCAGCAGCAGCAGTCGGAGCAGTAGCGCTAGCAGCAGCGCCGCCAGCTCGCCGGAGCGCCCCATGGTCGTCGACGCCCGAAGCGACGATGAGCATGATGAGGACGAGGACGAGGATGGGGACGATCGACCAAATCCAAGCACCGAGCTCGACGAACCCGACGAGCGCAATGCGAACGACCCGTGCAAGATCAACCCGCAGCTTCGACCTGCGACCCCTCGGACGCCGTCACCGATACTCGACGTGGTGCTTGTGACATCGGCGGCCGGGAAGCGACCGCGTCAATCGCTCGGTGATCGATGGGACGTGCGACCGTCCTTCTTTAGCCCGCGGCCCATGTATCCCAAGGCCAAAGCTATGGCGACCGAGAATCCGAGCTTTGCTCGTCCCACACCGCACAAGCACGGGTTCTACAAGGCCAAGACCGCGGCTGAAGCGCCAGGTGCCAAGATGAAGAAGGCAAGCAGCGCGTTGGCGACGACAATGGCGTCCGAGTCGCGGAAGAGAGCGGTCCCAAGTCGACCCGCAGAGCCCGAGATCACGCGCGCTGCGAGCCCGACGGCGATCCCTGCGCCCCCAACAAGCAGTGCGACGCTCGGAAAACGACGCCCGTCTGAGAACGAGGAGACAGAGTCATCGCGGGAAGCCAAGCGCATCTGCAAGGCGTGGTCCACCAAGAAACTTCGCCGCAAGCTTCTCAAGGCGCAGCTTCGCAAGGAGATTGCGCGCACCCAAGTCGACACGTATGTCTTGAAGTGCCAGAAGGCCGCCTTGCTTGTTGCTCAACACGTCCAAGCCGCCTAAGTCTACTACGTCCGTTCCATACATGGGCTCATGCATCATCGTCCTTCTTCTTCATTCAATCCTGCGTGGCATGTCTAGCCTTCTTCGTCAGACTTGCATGTCCATGTTGGTTGTCTCTCGCTCCACTTTGAGTTACGTACCCGGGATTGGGATCATCGAGCGTCGATATATTGCATATTGCAGCGGGCTCATTGCACGTGCGATATTGCGCGCGCAATATCTGTTCTTCGTTCGATATCTCGCAAAGAATACCTGGTCGACCAAGCCGTAACGGCTACGAATTGAACGGTTAGTAACTGTTTCGCAACCGCAACCCTAGTCGTTCTAGCCGCCAACGCGGTCATTCTTCAACCCGCCAGCTTCCAGTCGCATCGATTGCCATGACAGAGCCAACGCCCGACGAACGCTTCGTGCTGCCTGCGCAAGACGACGCCATCTGCAGCGACGACAGTAGCAGCAGCGACGAGGACGACGAAGAGATGGCCGCTCGCCGGGTCCAGCGCCTCAAGCGACAGCTCCACAAAGCCATGCTCCGCCAAGAGATTGCGCGGGCCGAAGCCGAGACGCGCGTCTTGAACCGACTAGGTTACGAGTAATGCGCTTCGTCATGAACCGTGGATCGTCGTCTTCGTTACATATGCACGGCGACTGCATCCAGGGCTAGGGTCGAGATCCAAATGATGGACACATGGGGAGCATGGACGCATGGCGGAAGCATGGAGCGCGGAAGCATGTAGGACGATGGAGGAAGATGAAGGAAGATGGAAGGAGGCAAGCAAGGTAGAGGGTGGCCGTGCTTCCGCGAAACCACGCGTCGGACCCGCTACGTCGCCCACGACCGCTGTTTCCGACCCACCCTTGGCCTCGTGTCATAAAAAACACGCCACATTTCATTCGACTACCTCTCTTTAAAAGGTATGGGCCAACCGTATTTTTTAGTCTGGAATTTCGAAGCGTAGGGGGTGTACCCGAATACGATGAAACTGTCATTTTTCGCGCGCGAATTGTGTTCTGCGGTGTAGGGTTAGCACTCCGTTTATTTTATACCTTGGTTCTTGTATGCAACTGTAATTGCGATATTAAATTGCGGTTGCGCGCGGCCACCGTGGCCACCTCAGTTTCCAACTTGCCTCCGAGCCAAGAAGACGACAGCAGCAGCAGCCATGGCGAGCCCCTTGAACCTCCACGACACGACGATCAGCGCCGAGGCAGCTGCGACCTTGGCCCAGGAGATGGCGACGACGATGGGCAGCGACGCGAGCTTGACGGAAGCGCTCGACACGTGCATGGGCTTCCTCGACGGTGGCAACATGGAGCCGGAAGCGCTCGACGAAGATGTCGATGGAGCGCGGACGACCAAGCCGGACGACGAGACGCCGGCCAGCGACGACCATAAGCGCAAGCGTGCCAACAACGACGACGACAGCACGCCGACCAAGATGCATCGCCAAGCCCAGACGATCGACGTGCCCGTCGACGAGAGCGGCACCGAGATCAAGGAAGTGGAAGCGAGCGCATGAGCAAGTAGCCCGAGACCAAGAGCAAGGATAGACCCGGGAAGTAGTGTTGGAGCTAATGTGTGCTCATGATTGTGATTTCTATCCCTTCAATGCCAAGTGCCAAGATGCATGTGATCAAGACACGGCCATGTGGACGACACCGCGCCGGGACCTCGGCAACATGCACCCACCACTCGTCGCAGCCATACTTGGTCGGCAGCCAGCTTGTCGCACTCTGCATGGACGCACCGAGCTGGTCGGAACCAGGGGTAGGGACCGACTCCGGCGGCGGTTCATGGATCCGACGGCGACCCTCAACTTCATCGCACCCTATGCATTGCTCTATTTTACATCCGAACCGTAGGTGCGCTTGTGCTGGCAAAATGATGGACGATCGCCGCAACTTCATTCTCCAGTGGGCTCGCTCGGACGCACGCCAGCGACGACCGACCCCGATGCACACTCCGCTCTCGGCCATGTACTCCAGGTACAAGCATTCCAAGGACCTCCGTGCCTCCTCGTATGCCATCATCTCCATGGTAGCTGCACCTTCGCCGACCTGCTGCGGCGCGATTCGACATATTGATTCAATGAAGTCGTGTTTGTAGTTGATGCTCGAGCAGCTTCGCTTACTCAAAGTGGATGATGGCGCGGATGCAGTCGCCGCTGTGCATGGCATGGAACGCTTCGTTGATCTCGGCGAGCGAAAAGTGGTGCGTAATGAACTCGTCGACCTTGAGCTCGTGCTTGAGGTACTTGTCGACAAGCGCGGGGACGCCGTCGCGCGACTTGAAGCCGCCAAAGGCCGAGCCGGCCCAGCGGCGACCGGTCACGAGCTGGAACGGGCGTGTCGCGATCTCAACACCGGACGCAGCCACGCCAATGATGCAGCTCTGGCCCCAGCCCTTGTGGCAGCACTCCAAGGCCGCGCGCATCGTGTCGGCGAGGCCAATGCACTCGAACGTGTAGTCGAGGCCACCAAAGCCATCTTCGACCGTCAACTCGGTCAGCACCTGCTGGATCGGCTGCGTGTAGTCGCGCGGGTTGACGCACTCGGTCGCGCCAAACTCGCGCGCAATGTCAAACTTCTTGGGGTTGATGTCGACGGCAATGATGCGGCGCGCGCCCGCGGCCTTGCAGCCCATGATGACGGCGAGGCCGACCGCGCCCATGCCAAAGACAGCGACCGTCGAGTCCTTCTCGACCTTCATCGTGTTGAGGGCCGCGCCGTACCCGGTCGTGATGCCGCAGCCGAGGAGGCAGACCTTATCGAGCGCCGCCGTCTTGTCAATCTTGGCGACCGAGATCTCGGGCAGCACCGTGTACTCGGAGAACGTCGACGTGCCCATAAAGTGGTAGATGGTCTACATGCGGATGGTGAGCTTGCACATGTAGAGGCGACGTCAACCTCGCCGTTGCGCTTGCACGTGAAGCGCGACGTGCCGTTGGGCATGAGGCCGCTGCCCTGCGTCGAGCGAATGATCGAGCACAAGTTGGTCTTGTTCGACTTGCTACGCATAGGCGAGCATGAACATCTCATCATGCAGCAGGAGCGTCGTACCAGAACTTGCAGTTGCGGCACTGCGGCGTGTAGCACGGAATGACATGGTCGCCGACCTGGAGCGACGTGACACCTTCGCCGACGCTCTCGACGATGCCGGCGCCTTCATGGCCCATGATGCACGGGAAGATGCCCTCCGGGTCCGCGCCGGACCGCGTGTACTCGTCCGTGTGGCAGACGCCCGTGGCCGTGATCTTGATGCGCACCTCGCCGGCGGCGGGCGCGCCGACAATGACGTCTTCAATGACAAAGTCTTGCTTCGCGCCCCAGCAGACAGCAGCCTTGCACGTGATCGGTTGCGCCATGTTGATGATCGGGTCTTGGTCCGTGGATGAAAATGGAAATGAGCTCCTGCGCCTCTCTTTTAAACGCTATGGCCTCCCCCCTCATCGCCCGCGTGTACCCTCCCTCTCTACATACAAAGATGCCGTTCTTTTGTTTTAGGAGGGGGTGGGTCAGGCACATACAATATTTGCTTGAAGATCGCAACGCTTCCGCACTTTGATTGGCCCGCTTCCGGTTACTTGCATCCACCGCCATGTCAAGTCCGAAGCTCCGCGAAGGTTCACAGTCCATCAACCTTTCCGCTTGGTGGCGGCCAAGACTGCGCAAGTGCTACTGCTAGCGGATGCACTACTGGCGTCGGAAGGACTGCATCAATGGCACGTTTGACATCTGTGTCGTCGGCGGCGCCCAAGCACCCGAGCTGCAGTAGAGAGCGATCAAGATGGCGTGGGGTCTGTCCCGATCGTGTCTACGAGGTTGGCGGGTCGCGTGACATGCCGACGCAATCATACGCGAGCGCCCACCGAAGTCGCGCGCACCGTTCGGACGGCTCGTGGCGCGCGCCGCTGCTTGTGCATACACGCATGTACCGTGCACGAGTA
>NW_008246112.1:41459-46346 GCF_000281045.1 Saprolegnia diclina VS20 | reverse complement strand
ATGAGCGACACGTGTCCGCAGTGGCTCAGAGACCTCGCCAATCGGTGTCTTTCGTTTGACCCTACCGAGCGCCCGACGGCCGAGGACATCATCAAAACGCTCCTGCCACATCGCGACACGACGGCATTTGACCTCTTCGAAGTCGACGGTGAAGCGGACGACGTCGAGGAGCCAAGCGATGCACTCGTTGAAGAAGTGGACGGCGTCGAGGAGCCGAGCGATGCCCCAAGCCCCATCGAGGAGGAGGAGGTAGAGACACCTAGGTCGCGATAGTTTCAACCAATTTTCTGTGGTAGGCTGTGGGCTACGCGACGCGCTTCTTGCGCTACATCGCAGCCTTCGGACGTTCATGATCCAAGATGACCGCTTTCGAGACTCGCAGTCTGGATACGAGGTAGCTGACAGCCGCACCACCGTCGAGTCTATAGTCGAATAGTACAAGCTTTTATAATTCTCTAACACCACATTCATCGTTGCTCAACTCGACTTTCGAACGCGCAGCATGGCAGTACCCGTTGTAGATGGGCAAAGATCGGTGATGACACGTCCGAGTAGCCCATGACGTCCACTACACTGACGTATCATCAACGATCCTGGCTAGTATGTGATGCAATCAAGTGGGATCGTCGTACCAACGAGGTGACCGATCGACTCGGACCCCGTAAGTCCCACACAATCTCGGGGTCAACCGCAGCGTACGTCGCCATCGACTGTTGGCTGTTGCTGTTTGTGAAGCAACGAGATCGTTGTCTTGCGTTTGGAACGAGTCAAGTGTTGCCTGTGTAGGTTATTTGGCTAGTGCTACAATTGTAATACCAGCAGTCGTCTGAGTCGTGACCAGACGTGCCGCAAGGATCGAATCCGTTGACAATATTTGCTGGGCGGTGCAAGCGGAAATAGCGGCGCCAGCTAATCCGGACATTCTTATCCGGACGAAATGTGCTCGACGGCGCTGGACGGCAGCTTGTTGACGAGATTTGAAGTTTTTATAGAGTCGTATGTTTTGTTCAATATACATAGCACATGACGCAGGGAGCCCAAAAACCAAAGAATCGTGCTCGTAGCGTGCCTACAGCCTGTGTTGTGCGCCGTTCAAGTTTGCAAAACTTGATACTGAATCTAATATCAGTGTATCAGTGTACCAATCGACCATCAAATTCCAATTGCAACGAACTCGGGCTGTAGGCACGCTACGAGCACGATTCTTTGGTTTTTGGGCTCCCTGCGTCATGTGCTATGTATATTGAACAAAACATACGACTCTATAAAAACTTCAAATCTCGTCAACAAGCTGCCGTCCAGCGCCGTCGAGCACATTTCGTCCGGATAAGAATGTCCGGATTAGCTGGCGCCGCTATTTCCGCTTGCACCGCCCAGCAAATATTGTCAACGGATTCGATCCTTGCGGCACGTCTGGTCACGACTCAGACGACTGCTGGTATTACAATTGTAGCACTAGCCAAATAACCTACACAGGCAACACTTGACTCGTTCCAAACGCAAGACAACGATCTCGTTGCTTCACAAACAGCAACAGCCAGCAGTCGATGGCGACGTACGCTGCGGTTGACCCCGAGATTGTGTGGGACTCGCGGGGTCCGAGTCGATCGGTCCCTTGTTGGTACTACTTGATTTCATCCCATATTAGTGGAGGCGCCGTCTTTCAACGCGGTGCTTGTCAATCAGAGCGACCGTCCATCTTCGCAGATCTGGTTTCAAGGCGGTGCCAGAGCTGGTGCCAGATTCTAGCGTCGCATCTGCTCTATCCAGGAAGTTCAAGGAAAAGCGCAAGGTCATCCAAGCGCAGGAGCTGCAGATCCTATTCCGCATAAGATCTTTGAGCGCATTGCATCCAAGAAAGCACAACGTTCAAATCGAAGGGCACGGCCAAGATCTCTGCCATGGGCGAGGTGAGCAAATCATCTTCGAATGTTGTCGACCTAGCACAGTTATCAACTTCATAGGCAACTACAATATAATAAAACAAAAAGATATATACAAGTGAGTACGTCGTCGGGCGCGACGCACCATCGCTGCAGCAATGACAAGGAGCAAAACGACAACGCTCGCGATGGCGCCCCAGCGCGCTGCCGACTCGACCGAACGGATCGCTGGGTCTGGTTTTTTGTCGGGGACTGCGCTAGAGCTGGCAACGTCCCTGGCGCTTGGCTTGGTGCTACTGGAGGGGGTCGTGTGGTGCCACTGCCCTCGCCCGTAGACGGTGCAATGACGATGGCTGGGCCGGACGATGGAGTTGGAACCGCACCGGAAATATCATCGTCAACTCGAACGGCATCGGACCCTGGAGAGATCGCGACAGGTCCCATGTTGGCCTCGGGACTCTCAGAAACAAGCGGCACTGACGGCTGGATCTGCAGAGGGGCCACGCTGATGCCAGGCTCGCGGCTTGTCGCCGGTGTCACCGGCCTCTTAGCAGTCGTTGTTGTTACTGGCAGATCTTCAGCCGGCACCCCCGATGGGCTTGCGGACGGCCCCGTGGAGGGCACCAAGGGCGCCGTGAATGGCATGACGGTCAGTCGTGTGGTTGATGATGCGGGTGCGTCCGTACGTGCATCATCTGGTACTGTCGGTAAGCTTGGTGCTACTGGTGTCATCGTGGGCTTGTCAAAATTGTCATTGGTCGTAGTCGGTGTTTGGACGATGCGGTCGCCTTTGGACAACGTCGGAAGCGGGGTTGTTGGTGGCTGTGTGATGACCACGTTGCCGTCTCGGACGATCCATTTGGTCTAGATCAAGGTCATGTATAGTCGTAGTACTCACAAAATAGGTACCTGGCGCCACGCAGAGGACGAATCCTCGGAGCGGCTTGCGCGTGCTTGGTGGTACACAGAAAGCATTCCCGTCAACACTGCCAACGACAAGGGTTGGCAGTGCCAGCAACGTTTCAAACGTCGTCGCACTCACATTGAACGATGTGAGTGCTGCTTCGCCAAACGATCTACGCAAACATAAGAAATGGACGGAGACAACATGTCTCACGGATGAAAACGTACAAGTAGCTCATCGTGGATGGAATGCGAAGATTGGCGACCTCAGTGATTGGGTTGTCGTGGAGGTCCCTATGTCAAGCCATGACTATATACCATTATGAACTTCCCGATCGATCCAGTACACGCGTCGCACACTGCTCCAGTCGACGTTTATAATGCGTCAAATCACATTCTGAGACGCATCCCTACCACACCAATAGCCATGACAGCACGCAATCTAGTTCCGAATACGTACAGCAATTCGAGGGGCTGCGTGTGGATGGTTGGCGGCAGCTCTCGCAAGCCACAGTTCACAAGTCGCCTTAATCGTTGTTGTGGCATCAATACCTCATCCCACACAGCTTTCATGAACGTACAGGCTGCGCAAAGTCGATGGCAGCACCGCACGGACGAGGTCCAAAGTCACATTTTGGTTGAGAATGGCTATATATTGAGTGTAAGACCATAGTCGATATCGTCGTGCTAGGATACATGGCATGCGCTGTCGACAGCGAGAGGTTGCCGACCGACTGAACGTCACCTGCTTCAAACGATCTATCGAGTGGAGCCTTTTTAACAAATTGTTTTGAGAGGCGAAGGCGTACAGTACATCTGAAGCCTGTCGAGAGACGGTAGTTGAGCCACGTGCTCGGCGGGCGCTACCCAGTGCTATCAGAGACACGCTATCAAAGCTGCTCTCCGAACCTTGCACGCGCAGCCATGGATCCGACGTGTTTGGCGCCAAGACGACGTCCAAGTTGGTATACCCGTGTACTTGCTACAGACAAACTCGCATGAGCTTTGGCGATGGACGTAGCCCTTGTAGCACCTTGCAGAGGCGGTCGACGACGCAATAGAGAAAGCCGTCGATGCAGTGGGTAGTCGTGTACGTTGAAGTGTACGCTGCATACGGGCAGCGCATGCTTTGGGCCAGTAGTACGTGGCTTCGGAGCGCCAGCTACGACACAATGTTGTTCATGAGCCACCGAGTAGGAAGAGGTAGAGTCACCGCAAGGAGCAAGAATCGCATCACTTTCGTTCGTGTGAAGGAGGAGAAGGCGACTGCGGCAGTCGAACGAACCAGGTCCGTGCCGCCTGTCTAGAATTCAAGGACGTCTGATACTTCCGAGGGGCTGTCGTCGTAGGACAGCTCCACGAGCAGAGTAGCTGGACAGTACAAGACGGTCACAGCAGCGTCGGTGTTGTGGATCTGCGTTGTAGTGGTTATAGGACAGCAGAGTTATTCGAATGAGCGCCTGGTCTCATGCCACCACTTGATGGTCGAAGTATAATCATAGGTATGTATGAGGCCCCTCCCTCGGACACACTCTGTAGCATTATGGATCGTCAACAAATTCCTCCTTGGATATATGTAGAGTAGTTCCATATACTTGAGTTCTAGTAGGGCGACGGTCTGGGTGACGTGATTCTCGTCGTTGATGATGCAAACTTGGTTCTGCATCCGTGAACACAACATGTCGTTTAGTGGTGTGCCACTTTGGTGCTCGGCCAAGCCTGAATATACGCAAGTCGCCCACCTCCGTGCTTACACGAATTCTTCTTTCTGGATGCTTCGCACACTATTTCTCGCTCTTTGTTGAGGAAATACGCGTGCCTAGAAGGTCTCACTGAAGTTGCTCATGTGGCTTCGGTCCAAACCTGCAGCTCCAAGCTGCCCTTGTACACTGTACTACTTACAGTTGGATCGTCAGCACGGTGGTATACAACATGGGGGGGGGACGCTTGAGCCGAGCGGTATGATTCCTGCTTCCGCCTCCCGAGGTCGCCGGTTCGAACCCGACGCGCCGATATTTCTATCCGGATTTCCCCCCCATCCGGACACGAATGTCACTGAAGACGGTCACCATAATAAGGCCACGCTCGGCAAGTGCCACAA
>NW_008246112.1:0-2071 GCF_000281045.1 Saprolegnia diclina VS20 | reverse complement strand
GGCCATCCATAGCCTCTAATATGCATCGATTGAGCTCAAGCGTATCGTCCCAAATATTTGCTTGTTAGGGGGCTCATTACGTGATTAGTTCTCTGCTTTTGGCTTGATAACTAAACGGAGGCCGTTCATCGCGTTATTTCTTCACGCTTTGTCTAGGGACACTAAATTGTATGTTGGCTGAACGTCGTTGACGGCCAAGTACTACGACGATAAATAATGCTACGATAGAAAAGAACTCTATTGTGCGTCGTGGTGTGTCGTGGGCATCGATAAAGGCCCAAAGAATACTTGTGTGTCGGAGCGATTTCACAACCAAATCGATCAAGGATTTAAACACCTGCAGGTCTGCCACGTGTTTCCAATCAAAATCGCGTCCGTTACAAATGGCAACCAATCTGAATGCAAAAATACATCTCTATTTCCACAACAAGCCATGCTGCGCAAGCGACCTTGCGTGGCACCGATCGATGCCGCCCACCCCGCAGTCCTCGCCTCGATTGCTCAGTGCTTGTCGTCGTCCAAAGACGTCGCATCGCTCCTCCACGCACTGCCACCTGCTAATCTGGATGCGCCATTGACAGCGCTCCGAACGCTCTTCACGACAACGTCCCATGGTGTGGACGACTGCCTCTGGCCGCAAATCTGCATTGAACACGTTGACCGCCAATACACATCGACCGTTCTCGCCGCGCTACCAGTCTTTCGCTCGATTCGTATTGAGCATTGCGACAGACTCGACGCCAATTTGCGAGCTGCCAACCCTGACACCGATGCTTCTTCGTTCAACCCGACGATGGCACTGGCTGCCAAGTGGGGTCACAAGATCACGTCGATCTACATACCAACGGTGCTGAACTGCCACACCAACGCTGAGCTCGCTAAACTTCTGAGTCTCTGCACGGGTCTCGACCACATGCATGTGAAAGTCGAGGAGCCGGATCCTGCCTTCATCGACGCAGTCGCCAGCGGGATGCAGTATGTCACGCGACTGGACCTCATCGGGATGGACGAATTCGCGTTCTTGAGTGAAAGCTGGCTCCCGGTCCTGGAGGCGTGGCTCGCCTTGGGCATTGCACAGCACCTCGGGCTCAAGTTTTTCGAATCGGCCGACGACACTCGGCTGGCGCGGGCCATCGCCGCCACCGCATCGCTCACGAGCCTCGAGCTCAACGATGCTGACAGCGTTGTGCAAAGCCTTTTGACTGCATCGCTCTCGACTACTGCGACGTCACCGACAGTGGCGTTAGTGCTCTTGCGACAGCGCTCGCTGACTCACATCGGTTGTCGCCCTTTGTGCTTTCGTTCTTCAACAGCGAGGTGGACTCGTTTGACGTGCTTTTGGAGGCGCTCACCACGTGCTGTGGTGTCTCTCTCGAGGTCGTCGACGCCCGCTACAAGTGCAAGGAAGTTGCCTATTTTGCGTCAACGCTGCAGCTACGACTCGGAGACTATATTGACAATCATGAGGTACACGTTTACAGCCCGTAAGACGCATCACTCGAGATGATCACAAACGCGTTGAATGCACGATCTTGTGTTGTTTCGAATCAAAGATAGTTCTAACCTTGTAGGACCAACGTGATCAATGGATCTCGGCGCTTCGTGCTCGACGCCGAGCATGCCTCGAATTGATGTTGGCAACCGCGCTGCTGTCGCATCTCCTGGGCATGTCACACAAATTCTCATTGAACGGGTGTACAGCGTGCCCGCCGTGATCGGCGTCTTGCATGTGGGCGTTGCTCACTACTAGTACTACTAGTATGCTTGTGCCATGACAAATGATGACGGTCGATCCCGCGCCACCGAGCCGAAGAGCTCGACGTGCTCAATTGGGCTGGAAACGACGGTCGCCCAGTTCCAACCCACGAACAAGTTTAGTGCCACCCAGTCAAATCTCAGCGCGACGAACGGCCTCCCTTTAGTAAAGCGCCGTTTCTTCAGCGAAATAACTGGCGTAGGTATGCCGATTCTTATCTGGAATTTGCGCAGTATCTTGGCCAATGGATCGCTGCCGGCGTCGAGTGCGTCACGCTCCGCGACTGCCGATTGGACGAGATGAGCGTCATGGCCA
>NW_008246111.1:511299-512811 GCF_000281045.1 Saprolegnia diclina VS20 | reverse complement strand
CCCCTGCCAATTGCGTCCCTGGCGCTCGTGGGTGAGTGCGATACGGTCCGTTATACCCGTCTCGGCAACTTGGTTTTTTGTTCAACTGGCGCGTCAACTTCGCTCTGTGTCTGTCTACATCTACACGTCCGGCTCCGCGACCTCAGTGTGTACGACGAGGGTGCACTTGCCTTGGGCATTGATCTGCTCGACTACGCCGACAAGTTTTCCCAACATTGCGACATCATCAGTAGAGCAGCTCACAAGACGTTCGCGGTTTTTTCTCTTTTTCCCCCTCGCGACGGCAGCCTGCGACGTCGCTGGTGCCGTCGCAACCATCACAAGCTTTCCGGGCGCAGACCCGTGACCCAGCCCACGGCCAGCATGGCAAGCCACCTGGCGGTGGCAACACGACAGGCTATCGAAAAGTCGCAGTCAAGGCGGCAGTGAAAGCCACGCCGACTAGGCACACTCACCAATTCCGTCAGACGCTCTGGCTGCGCCTCCATTGATGACGGTGCAAATGGTGCACCGGTGTTGACGGGCGGCTGCGCATTCACACGGTCGCGATGGCTCTCACCAACACCGCCCGGTGGCGCACTGGGGGGGCTTTGAGGGCGGACTTGGAGCCGTGAAGCTGCCAATGTGGGTACTCGTGCGACCCACCTTAGACAAATCACGCAACTACATCCTCTCGGTTCGGCAACAGTGCCGGCACCAGCGACTCTGTCGTCTCGGCGTAATCACCAACCGCAACTGGGCCTGTGGGCACTTATGGGCGAGGCTAAGCTACTCACCACTCGGACTGTCAAGGCGTCTTCGGACGCAACCGGGGCACGCGGTAACTCGTGTTTACGTCTTCGGGCGCAGCCGAGTCATGCGCCACTCGGACTGGGCGTCTTTGGTCGTGATAGAGGCAAACGCTTTTGGTTTTCGTGCATCTTCACACTATGACATGCCGTCAAGCCTGATCTCAAGTACCGACTTGATGGTTCTGATGCCAACGTCAATGGGAAGGGACAACGCCACACCTCCTGCGTGTGAAGCAGGAATCGACCGACTGGATAAAGGACGGGTGACTAGGTACCATCTGCATGTTGACAACGGTGACATCCGGGTCGAGGATAGTGTGCCGTCCAAGTTTACGGCGTACACGATGGTTGACATTTTAGCGGCGCTCGCTACATGGCTCGACTGAACCAACCACGAGGCGCGTCTACATCTGGAGTTACAGCAAGACCGGCGCGCTCAGCGTTTCGGTGAACGCCTCAAGCGTTTTTTGCTGATGAAGGCAGCGTCGAGCTGCGAGTCTCAGTTTGGCAGCTGGCAGCGGCAGCGCGGTTGCACCCCAATCCCCGTGGTCGCACTGGTGCGCGGGTGTCGCCGGCAGATCACCGCCCCAGCAAACGACGCTCCCCTACGAGCTGAGCTCGCTCGCCATGGTTCACCCGCAGCGTGCCGCGGACCCCTGGTTCTACCTGCCGGCACCACGCCAATCTGCACCGACGATTTTTCAGAGAAGGATCGATGCGG
>NW_008246111.1:507104-509912 GCF_000281045.1 Saprolegnia diclina VS20 | reverse complement strand
CAAAAACGCGCAGCAGCCTTGGCTGTCGTCTTTGGTCAAGATACGAGCAGCGGTCAGCATACAGACACGTCTGGCGCGAATGGACAACCTTCCCCAAGCTCGACGCAGCCCTGCACCCTCGCAAGTGAGCTCACCCAGCGGCCCATCACAACAACCAGGCGGCGCAGTTATGTGACGGAGCTTGTCCAGATCCCGCGTCCACATCTTGAAGCCCTGCGTTGGAAAAAGAAGATCGCGCACGCGCTGCGAATAGAACGCGATCGTCTCCTTGCGCCTGTCGCAGTAGTCACTGTACTGCGCCTTATACTGCTCGCCGAACGTCGCCATCTCGGCCTCGTCGCACTCGACTAGAGAAGAAGCTCGATCTTTTACTCGGTCGTCACCTTTTCTTGGCGCTCGACCGGGATGGCTCCCGATCTCCAAGCGCATCTCGATTTCAATGTTCGCCACCCCGAGCTTCGCAGTCGGATCTCGTTTGGCTGGATGTGCACGCGTCGTCACCCGGCAGAAGCGACCTATCTCATTCGCTGAGGTGCAAGAATGCCTCGACCCCATCATCCCAAGCTCCCGAGTCATGTGCATTCGAAATCGACGACGCAAAGTCTCTTGACGACAAGGATCAAACTCTCAAGCACCAAGAGGACATCAAGCCATCACCCACACCACAACAACACCTCGCTCAACACCAACAGTATCGCGCGTGATCAAGAATGTGGCTGCGGCGTGCCAAACAGACCCCAGCAACTACTCGACGCACGAGCTCCGAAACGGCGGTGCTGCGGCCTTATGTCGTGGCAGCATGCCAGACCCCGCCCTCTCGGCAAGAAGTCACCAGACGCACTCACAAACCCACCAGCATCAACGAACAACCTCTCACCGACCTCACAACTAGATTGGCCCCAACCGCATGGCATCATTTCTGGGGGGACCGCCTCGCGCACCTCTGGCATGGCGGACACCAACACGGTTGTTGCCCCCAAGTAGCTCGGTCTTGATTGAGGAAGTGCCGTTTCCAAGAAGTGGAAGAGGTTTTCCGCGCAAGGCCGAGCGTTCTAGAGGATCAAGTTATGGAAATACGCACACGTTACAAGATCCAGGCGCAGAGCAAGCGGCTCGATCGAGCAATCCACGAATTTGTAGTATCAGTCAAAAGCTAACCCGCCTCGCCCACCTCTGGCATGGCGGACACCAACACGGTTGTTGCCACCAAGTAGCACGGTCTTGATTGAGGAAACCCAAAAAGAGGAAATCGAAGAGGATGCCTTTATTGGGACGGGACACAGGCCAGAGTTGGTTATGTGGGCGCTGAATCACGCGCCTGCCCTTCACGTGAGGGAAAATCAAGCACTGGTTCATGAACGCCGTCAAGTTGACGTATAGGTGATCAAGCTAAAAGAGCCGCTTCAAGTGAATCTTCATCACAAACTTGCTGCCGTGGCGCATCGGTCAACAATGCGCAACAACGAAGTGCCGCTGCTCCAGAGCCGAGGCGTCGCCGGGGATCCAGATGACATCCCTTGCTGGATGACTTGACCGTCCAAAGGTCCAACGTCGCGTCGGACTGTCGCAAAGTCTGGCTTGGCGACTTGCTCTGTGCAAACTTGATGCCGAAAAAATTCGGCCACTCACTCGAATTCCACTTCGTCCAAACGCCACAGCGTCTCGTTCTTAGGCAGCATCTTTGTGGCGCAACGCCAGTACCACACTCGACGCCACCACGCACTCCGAGCTCGAGTCTTCGAGTCTCTCGTGCAGCAACACGGCGAGCGCGCTGTTCTCGACCCGGTGTGCCACATGACCTCGCTTGCGGGGGTCGCGTACTTTGATTGCGCGGCTCGGAAAGACCCGAATTGTGGTGGTAGTGGCTCGCTCGTCTTTTTGATCGAGCCGCCCCAGAGCGTGGTGTACCAAGCCAACTACCTTGATACCGCGACAACGTACAACGAGGCCGAGTACGACGGTCTGATCACGGCGCTCCAGCTAGCTCAGCGACTGGCAGTGACGCATCTCACGGTGCGCGGCGACAGCATGCTGCTGATGCAGCAGATAAAGGGCATCCACCGGGTTCAAGAGGCCCGTTTGCAGAAGCTGCATGTCCAGGCGCGGGAGCTCGCGCCATGTTTTACGTGCACATATGGGAACACCACCCTCGCGAGTTCAACCAAGCCACGGATCATTTGTCCAAGCTCGCACCCGACGACTGCACCTCGTACGCGCATCCCGACAACGGACGGCACGATGTACTGCCGGCCGAGGAGCTCCTGCACGTTGAAGAGCTTTTGGCCGCCGACGTTCAACACACAACTAGTACGTAAGTCTTAGTAGGTGGAGTCTTTAGTCTGTATAAAGATTTCAATCCATATCATATCATATCATCAGGCATCATCTTTGTCCCTTCTTCTTGGACTTGGTCAGACGGGTTTTCTCTAAGCTCATGTTTCTCGACGCCTCAGTCAAGAAGTTCGTGCTGCAGCGTCCACACGGCGCGCTACCGTTGAACTTATCTACCTGCGTGATCGAGAAGTCGTCGCCCGAGGCGTCGAATCACATGAGGTGCTCAGCATCCTGATCAAAATGCGCCAGCTGAGCTGCATTGGTCAAAGCTAATTTGGCCGCGTCCAATGCCGCCTTCTCGAGAGCTCAACTACAACAGACGTATCTACGCGCTTTTAGAGCGTTGGCTTGCCCGCGGGAACGTACTCCAGCCGCTGTTGAGGCGGTATTGCCGTAATCGCAGAACCCGAGACGCAATCGACATCCAGTTGGTCGTGCAGACAAACCGTTGAAGCTGCCCGCCGTTGCTTGGGT
>NW_008246111.1:480806-502689 GCF_000281045.1 Saprolegnia diclina VS20 | reverse complement strand
GCCATCATTTGCTCGCGGTCGCTACCCGGTGGAACTCCAGAGTACATGATAGATTATTATTATTATTATTATGTACCCCTGGAACCGGCAACATGTGAGGTAGGGCGCTGTACACCCGGGTCCTTTTTTGCAGGCAGGCCCGCACCGTAACCCGGTTTCATCTGCTTCTTCGGCGGCGTGTCCCAACTTGCTTAAAAAAAGCGACAGGCATATCAGCGTTTGGGCATAGCGTTTGGCCTTAAGACGTCCGGCTTAAGAGCGTTCGGCCTTAGCGTGCCCGAGCACCGGACCTTGAAGAGGTGTTGGGAAGTTGGCGCTCGGCCTTGGAGCGCTCGACCTTGAAACGCCCGACCTTAAAGCGCTCGAACTAGCGACGGGCTTATCAGCGTTTGGCCATAGGCTATGGCAGACGCTATGGCCCATACAGTTTGGCCTTGAGATGCCCGGCTCAGCCTTGAAGCGCCCGACCTTACAGCGCCCGAGCTTTAGAGCGTTCGCCCCACATTGCCCCCCCCGACTCCAGAGCACCGGCCTTGAAGGGGTGTTGGGAAGTTGGCGCCTGACCTAAAGGCGCCCGACCTTAAAGCGCCGGGCCTTGAAACGCCCGACCATAAAGCGCCGGGCCTTAAAGCGCCGGGCCTTAAAGCGCCGGGCCTTAAAGCGCCGGGCCTTGAAGCGCCGGGCCTTAAAGCGCCGGGCCTTGAAGCGCCGGGCCTTGAAGCGCCCAAACTTATAGAGTCCGGACTTATTATAATATATCGTCGAACTTGTACTAGTAACTAAAATACGGGCACTGTGAGGCGAACGCTCTGAATCCTGGTGCCGGAAGGCCTGGTGCTGTTGATCCAGCTTATAAAAACGTGTCTTATAGGTCTAAGCGCTGTGAGGTTACGTCCAAGCGCTGTGTGGTTACGTCCAAGCGCTGTGAGGTAGGGCGCTGTACACCCGGGTGCTGTATGGCAGGGCGGCTAGACACTTTAAGATCGGACGGTATAAGTTCGGACTTCATAACTTCAGACGTTATAAGTTCGGACTTCATAAGTTCGGATATCATAAGTTTGGATGTTATAAGTTTGGATGCTTTCGCCGCTGGTCCAGGGGGCAAATACTTATTGTATAGAAAACAGAACAATGGTTTGCATAAGCGGAACGTGGCATGAGCAAGTAAGATATGCACTTGGAAACATAAAATCAAAGCCAAATGCAGTCATCATAAAGGACGTAAACAACAAATCAAAATATGAACGGTAAAGAGAACACTCAGGTCCATGGTTCACAGCGTACGTCGGCACCTGCATAACTGGCGGCATCTTGTAAAGTAAGTCACAAAAGCCTTACAAGGTTAGAGTACTCGCCCTAGCCAGTCAGTCAATTATCCACCCGGTCGAACAATCGGATTTAACAAAACCATATGATTCCGAAAACCAGAAGAAGAGAGACAGGAGCGACGTTAAATAGATCAGTCTCTGACGGGATTGCAATTCTCATGAACTGAACAGCTTCCAATCGCACAGAATGGTCAATAATTTTGTCCGCACGCAACGCGCCTTCGCTTAACGAGGCGGTAGAGGTGCCACCTCCGCTCCAGCTGTCGCGCAAGCACGGCGGAATGGCATCTTCCACGGAGCTGATCGATCGCTCGACCCCGACAAGCCGTTGTGTGAATCAAGGAAATTATCAAGCACTACGATGCGCTATACGTTCATTTTCCCCATGGAAAGAAAGCCTGGATGGACCCATTGCTCAGACGACGGGCGGCCGCAAAATTACAATGCTCAATTTCAAGGGCAAGCAGATCTATGCTTACGTGGTGATCTAGTTTGCCAAGATCGAGAACAACGGGCTTAAGTACCACGAATCCAACCAACCAAACTTGCGTCAAGATACAAACCAGAACTGCGCCGACGCGATTGCGGGACGGTACAACCTCGCGCTTGGCTCCATTGGCATCAAGAGCATTCTTCCGTCGTCGTCCTTGCATCGACAGCCACATGCAGCACCGAGTGCTCGATGATCCACTAGGACGCTATTGACGCGGTCGATCGTATGCACAGATATACTTGCTCTGAGACGCATCAACTTTTTGGCGGCAAGCTCCTTTTCTAGGGTGATTTTAAGCAAAATTCCCTGGTCATTCCACGTGGTTGACGCGATGAATTGGTCGAAGCTTGGTTGACGCGAAGCGATTTTGGGGTGTCGTGTCTACTCCCCATGTCCTCACCAATATGCGCGTACTTGGATACGATGCGCTGTTTCGACATTGTTACGATCCGTCGGCAACGGTACATACGGTCGCGACCGGGCAGCCTACGGCGGCTTCGGCGACGAGTAAATCTGACTTCCTGGTGGCATCGTCATCAATGGTGGCACACCACGCTCGCACTTACCAACTTCGTCAATTTGTTTGCCCTGAGCTTCCGTCCATTTCTATAGATGCGCTGTCAGCGTACCTTGCTCACCGTGCCATTTTGGCGCCAAAAGCGATGTCGTCGCTTCGATCAAAGCCATGCTACTTGCGCAAGTACCAGTAGCTGAGGTATCAGCGCGTTTACACTTCTGCCAACTGTGTCGAAGCTCACGAAGACGAGGTACAAGTTGCTACAGCGAACGACGACGACGATGATCTGCTACAAGAAACTGCTATCTACTACCCAGTTGAGTTCCACAACTCCGTTAACATCGCTGGCGTCCTCCACACTGTCTCGAGCTCAATGTCAACGCCACTGTCATGCTGCAGCGCAAACAGTAGTTTATATAACGGAACGCGACTCATGGTGCGCACATTGCGTACGATTTTGACCAGCTGCAACTGGCGCGAGGTCGTTTTCATACCTCGCATTCCGCTCATCAACGACGGTCCGCACAACACGCTGCCGTTCCAGCTCAAGTGTCCACAGTTTCCAGTCTGTCTCGCAATTGCGATGACTATAAACAAGTCGCAGGGTCCGACCGTACCTCGAGTTAACGTCAATCTACCGGAACCAGTTTTTGCACATATACAGCTCTACGTGGCGATGTCAAGCGTCAAAGCATGTGACAACATCAAAAGTTTGGCTCTCAACTCGAAGTCGGATGTGGACCAGTATCATCGTCTGCGAAGAGGTCTTCGACAAGACCGACCAGGCAGTACCACTACTTCTAATGTTGTTTTACTTATCCCATTACCAGACACTACGCTCCTATAAATACGATCTTATTACACGCTTTTCATTTCACTGACTCCATCACCGCTTCAAAGTGTGGCCGTAGGGCCACTGGACTAACCCTTGTCATTCATTGTGTACTCGTGTGGTCCATTCGCCAACCACATGGTCCATCATGCGCCGACTGCAACGAGCGGGAGCTGACGCTTAAGCTGTCGAAGTGCCAGTCACTACGACGGAGGTGGAGTACTTGGACATCAACTAACACTGGTGTCAGACCGGGCGGTGTAGTGCTCTACCTCGGACCATGCTACTTCCAGATGGCTCATGACGGCGACATAAATTTTGCGGACGATGATATTAGAAACGCGGTGGCCGAAGACCTCACGACCGAGCAAGACGACGTAGACAAGCCACCCATTAGTCAGGCACCCTCTGAATACGAGTGCAACTATCGAGACCCACGACAGAAGGCCAAGAGCTGCGACGCAGTGCACGGCGACGGGCAACAGCACTCGAGCGGCCAACAAGTGACTAGAACCAAACTCCGGATGAATGCGGCATTCGGCGACGACGACTGGTACGAGGCCGGGACGGACGCATGCGGCCCGGAGAGGAAGTACAAGGACCAAGGGGATGGGAGTTCATTCCCTTTCCACAATGAGAACACGAACAAGAGAAGGAAACACCCGAGTATGCCGTATCAACCAGGTACGGGCGTGAAGTCATCGGCAGAGGACAGCCTCTAGATTGACCGAGGAGACGTAGCGAGCTTCGAGGACGCAAGAGGCTCAGCGAACATTAGAAGGAAAAGCGCCAAGCACGAGAAAAATAATCATTTCTGGTTCTGCCGAGAACTGCGTTCTAGCTCTTATCTTGGCAAACACAGACGTGCCGCCACGCTTGGGAGAGCCAAGTACCGCAGGTCTTGCGGCTTTGTGACCGTGACCGGCCCATCAACACAAACACATACGAAGGGGGGCGTATTCCCTGAACATCGGCATGCGTACTAGAATGCAAATAGGAAAGTGAACTAGAACTACTGACTGTTAGGGCCCTGGGCACGGGTTCCTGTCCAGCCCCATCCCAACGGTCTTCCCGTAGAACGATCTACAACGATGAATCACAACGCCTTGCCCCGAGCCCAGTGATGAGAACCAAAAATATTCTTGTGAAAACCCCACAGTATGGTACGCTACCGTCATAGGCCTCTCACATCGCTCGCGAGGCAAAGTTGCATTCACGCCTCTCGGTTAATCGTGCCACCGGAAAGGCAGCATGCTGCATGACATCGCTAGCCTCCGTTATGACGGACCTAGCGACTCACGCCCCTGAGCAAGGCCTTGTTACCCTAGCCACAGCTAACCTTCGTCACAAGTCACGCACGCTATGATTATGTTGAGGCATGCCTCAAGACAATAATACTCCGAGGGTGATCGAACTGCAACTGGAGGGCAGTGACTACGAGCTGCTGTACTTATGAGTGCATAAACTGTTTGTAACTTCTCATAAAATAATACTACGGGATAGCCGTAGGGTTGATAGGCTCGTACTAGTAGAGCTCTAGTTTCTAGTCGTTTTTCCCGTAGTACTAGTACGCATTAACGAGGTAAGGGACATATTGGAATGAAAGCTCAATTGCAGTTTGCGTCGGAGCGATAAGGTGACAGTGCAGTTCGATTGCGTTTTTAGTGGTTTCTTGAGGTAAGGTGCCGCACAACGACTAGTGACCATCTTAGATATGAAATTGAACATTGGAGAGGCTACTACAAGCGCAATAAGTCGCTTTTGAATACGCGCAGCAGTGTAAGGTAGATATAGCCGTGCCACGTGATGTGAAAACGATTCAATGTTCGAAATCCTCTCTACATCAATTCCAGGGCCGGGTACGGTGCTCACCCTTGTGCACATTATGCCAAGTGGCGGGAGGTCAGAGACTCTCGGTCACACCAAAGCGGTTGCATGTGCTTTGCATCCTATAAATGCTGACACCGCGCCCAACTATTTCGGCGAGTAGGCGGTTAGAGCATTCGTGGGGTCGCTGGCGATACCCATATTGTGGTGGTGCAACCGAAATTGCTGCCAAAGCCTCGGCGTGAGGCCACGTTGCTGCTGCACGACCTTTTGCTGACGGCATTTATCAAGTTGAGCAACGTTGTCGCCCAGGACGCCTATGGTGGATAGGGGGTGGAAAGTAGACGTGACACCAAAAGCATCGATCCACTCGGAGCATTTTTCGACAAATTCTCCACGTGGAATGACTGGTTAAGTTTGCAAGAAATCGCCTCAAACAAAAACTTGGCTGGCGACGCTACGCAGCGACGTGATGCGGCTCTTTTATGCAGAGTATAAATGTGGGATTGACGGCCAATAGCATTTTGGTCAGCGAGTGAACATTGCTACCGCCACGAAGGAAGAGCATTGCAAAGTTCGTTGATGCACAAGCGACGTGGTCGTTGGCCGACAACACGCAAGCAGGAAGTTAGACAATGTTTAACCTCCTGAGAGTTTTATATCATATAGCACTTTCCAAAGTTGCACACAGAAATATTTGTCTTCGCTGGATTTGAGCCCGCTGGAGCTCTCCAAACACGCTCTCCCAGACAACGCGCTGCTATGGGTGGTAGCATGGGTCAATCTTTATTATTGACCCATGGTGGTAGGCAACATAAATTCAATATAGGCCACATCGATTGAATTTATGGTGCCTTGGGAAAGCCTTCAACGTAGTCAGAAGCCCCTTAACACCGTCCGACTTTTCGTTCTCGAGTAAGCACTTGAGCGTTGGGTCCAACACGATAGCATTCAAGACTCCACACCGTTGCACAGTACCCAACTTGAAACCCACAGAAAGTGTATGTATTATGTTGGCGAAGAAAATGAATCATTTGTTCGAAGCTCACGAAAAGAGGCTCGTCCACATCGTCGGCTGCACCCAGTTGTAGTCGTTGTGCTCGATAACCTAACAAAGACGTCATCAATGATGAGCCCACGCATACGCTCTCATCAACATCTTGAATCTGTGTGCGTAGCTTGTCGAAAATGGCTTTTTCCTGGTCCTGAATGAGAAACTTGGCATCCTATATAATAGTAACCTGTTGGCTCCAACGCTCATAGAGACATTAATGCGTCTACCTGGCGCGACGGCTCGAGCTGACCCAGGGCGCGGTCTGCGTTCACGAGCGACTCAAAGTACTTGAGCTGTGTGTAAAGCGCTTGGTCCGTGTACTCCATGACGACGGCGCCGCGGCATCCAGGCATCGCGCAGGCATCACCCTTGCGTCCACGCAGCGACTGCTTCTGCGTCCGTGCCCCACATGAGCCGTCGGTGCAAACGGCCCAACCCTGGTAGTAGCGTTTTGAGCACTCGCGGATCGCCAGGTGCATGCGGTTGGACAGCAGCACAAAAAGGTCTTCGCCATCGTTGCCTTCGTAGCCCCAGAAAGCGGCGCTGCAACTCGGACATTGCAGCCCCGTCACTGTGCCACCATCGGCGCGCGCGACCAAGATGCCTGGAAATGCACAAGCTTCCTTGCATTTCGCACACGTCAGGCGGACTAGAAAAACGTCAGCCAAGACAATTCAAGTGGACGAAAACGAACGCGGTGCGCAGGCCTTGAAGCGATCAGAGTCGTGCTGGAGGACGCTTGGAATCTCGTCGACCTCATCATCGCCGACGTTGCGCGCGGCATGCGAGAACTTGCTCGTGTCCAAGCCGAGGCAGTGGGCCAGCTGCGGACTCGAGGTGCCGTCAATGTGTGCGCAGAGACGGTTCACGGGCGGGTGGATCTACACCATCCATAAATAAACCGACGCCATGGGCTTGAAAATACCTGGGCTTCGAGGTACCACTCAATGTCGACATTGAGTTTGCCCTGCGAGCGCTTGATCTCATCTGGATGGTATGCGCGGCGCTGGCTTCCCGACTCTTCTTCCTTGCAGAGCACATACGGGATGTGCGTCCCGACACCGATGGCCTTGCCTTGACTGCGCAGCGCCAATGCCACTTGCACATGATACTGGATGGACGTAAGAAACCAATCAACCTCGTTCTACGCACCTGCTTGGCCTTGTCTGGGTACTGCTCTGGCGGCTTGTTGAGACTTTTGGTGATGACATACTGCTCAAGCGGCTCATTGCCTGCACGCATTCTCTCGGCGAGATCGCGGAGATAGTCGTGGATCTTTTCGACAGTCTCATCGCGCGCGAGTCCCGAGAGAATGACGTCGAGGATGTCGTTACCGACGCCCTTGGAGAGCACGCACCAGTCTCGGCGCACCAGGTCAAGGCCCTTGACCTCCTTCTCAAACGTCTACGTATGCGCACATGAGCGTATAGTGTCACAAGAGGTTTTTCGTACGACGAGCCCGTTGCGCTCCTTCACGACGAGCGAAGCATACTTTTTCTTGTTGAGAAGCAGGATCGTCTTGAAGATGTAGTCGACTTCGAGCTCGAGCAGCTTGAAGTGCTTGTTGCACTGAACCTGGATCTCGCGACCAATACGCTTGGCGTCTTCGAGCTTGTCACTGCGGGAGTCGACCATGATCGAGTCCGTGTCGCCATAAATGACGTCGTAGCCGCACTCTTGCTCCGCGACCTCTTGCGCGCGTAAAAGTGTCTGCCGACCGGTCGATGTGATGAGCGCTGCAATCGGTTTGGCGTAGAAGCGCGAGTAGCGAAAGCCGAGACAACCATACATCGAGTTGGCAGTCAGCTTGATGGCGCGCTGGCGGATGTCGAGGCGCTTGGCCTTCTCGACCTGCCCCGCGGCTTCCTCGGCCTTGAGTTGGTTCTTGACCTGCTTGCGCGACTCTAGGAGCCGCTTGATGACCTGCGGCAAGACGCCTTCCACCGCCGTCGCGCTCGGAAGCTCTGGCACGTCGCCGTGACTCGGCATCACAACCTCCTCAACGCCGTCCTCGTTTTCTTCTGCGTGGAGCTCGGCGGGGAGCGGGGCTGATGCCTCGAGCAAGTTGCGCTCAACGGTCGTGAAACAAATGTTGTACTCGCGGATGATGCTCGGATAGAGCGAGTTGAAATCGAGGAGCACGACAAAGTTGTCGTACAGACCCTTCTTCGGCGCAAAGACCATGCCGCCCGCGTACCCCGCAGCCTCGCGACGCTTCTTGGACTTGGCCTTGTTCTCGGCCTTGAACTTTTCCGGCACGATGAACTTGTGCTTCGAGACGTCAAATTCGTGCAAGAGGAGGTATTCGATGCGCTCAGCGCGCTTGTTGGCCATCAGCGTTCGGCTCCAGAGGTACCCGCAGAGGTTCGCAAGCTGCTTAGAGAGCGGGAGCACCTCAAGTTTGTGCATGAGCTGCAGCACAAACATGGCGTCATCGAGTGTGTGTTGCAGCAGCTTGACAAAGTTCTCAGCGCTCGACGTGAGGATCGACGGCAGGTCAGTCATCTCGACTTCAACCCGGGTCTTCTGAAGCTGCGTCGCGACAAGGTGTGTGAGCGAGTAGGTCGATTGCGACGTCAAAAGCTCCTTGGCAGCGACGAACGTGTCGCAAAATAGCCGCCCATTGGACATGTCATCAAGACGGTACTCGTTCCAGCCCTCGCCAGCGTTCATGGGCATGAGCATCCCGCGCCGAAGCCGCGTGAGGCGCGACCACGACCCTCCGAGCTTGTAGTTGTCCATGCGTGAGAGCAAAACGTCAAGCGTATACCCGTGCAAGTTGTGGCCCACGATCAGATCCGGGTCCTCCCGCTGGACTCGCGCGAGGAAGAAGCTGAGAAGCGCCTTTTCGCTCATCTCGAGGCTTAAGCACTGCGGCGCGCGGAATCGTTCGTTCTTCTGCGCAGCCTGGGCGTAGCCGTCCGGGAACTTGTCGCTCATGAACGGGCGAATGCCAGAGAAGTGCGAGATTTGGCTCTTCTTCGTGACTGTGCCCTCCGGGTTTACGTTGCTCTCCGTGATGGCAGAGAACGCGACAACCTCGTGCTTGTGCGAGTGCGGGTTGCAGCACGTCTTCAAACTGAGACTCATGACGGTGAGCGGCGGCGCCGGCAGCCCCATGAGCGTCGAGATGGCGCAAGGGCTCGGGGCTTCATATTCGACCTTGCAGTAGCTATTTTGGTTCTGGACGACCCGTTGCGCACCCGCGACACGCACCCACGAGGGCCCGAGGAGCTTTCGGCGGATGAGGAACGTCTCGAGTGGACGCACGGTGGCACCAATGATGCGCGAGAACGACGACCCACCCTTCTGGCATACGTCCGGCGATGGCACTCCGTACTTGGCCGGGTACTTGACTTTGAGGTAAACATTCTTGCCCCGAGGTACGTCCGGAAGCTCAAATGCATAGCTACTTGTGATTCAGATTTGCAAATGAATCGTGTAGACGCACCTGCGCTCGACGAGCTTGGTGCGGAACTCTTGCTGGTCCTTGCGCTCTTTGATGATGGACGGCATGAGGAGCGCGCTGATTTCGCGATGCATCGTCATCCAAAGCGCCTGTTGCTCGTCTTTCGGTAGGTCTGCCATCGTCGGGTACGAGCTCTTGAGGTTGTCCGGGACCTTGGGCACGACGTAGAGGTAGCGTTGGAGGTTGTTGACGACGACGCAGCAGCTCTTGAGCGCATCACCATCCTTGGTCTATCGTCACACGTTCAAACTCTTGCTTTTGATGGCGAATCCAAGTGCCTACCTTGCCGATGACGTAGAGCTTTCCAGGGCGGTCACGGACTTCCACGACGTCGATCCAAAACATGTGAAGCTCGTCCGTTGCAGCCTCGAGATGGGAATTCGAGGCGTTGGCTTCCGTGACATCCACCGTGTCAGGTGCATCGCTGCGACTCCACCACTCGTTGACTTCGTTTGAAGGCACTGCAAGATCGATGGCCGGAACTGGCGCGGCCGGGGCCTCGACGAGAGGTTCGGGTTCTTGCTTGACCATGGCTTTTGCGGCACCAACGGACGCTTCAATACGGTTCTCGCGGGCCTAGATCGCACATGAGATTTTGATTGTTTGGATGTTTTCCACCTTCTTCAGGAGCATCTCGCGCTTCGTCAAGCTGCGCTCTGGGAGAGGTGCTTCGTTGAAAACCTCGGCGACGACTTCGTCTTCGACAATAGGTGCCAGCGCGGGCTCGCTCGACATGGGCTCCTCTTCACCGATCGAGTCGTTGTCGCCACCGTCGTAATCGTATCCAGTGTCATCGAACGCATCGAGGTTGTCGTCATGCTCGTTGACCGCGTCATTTGGTTTGCTTCGCGCATGCGACGTAGGCGCGGAAAATGCAGGACTGCGAGTCGCAGGCTTTGCCGGGCGTGCGAATGGCGTTGGTGCGGTGGGGAATGTGCGGACAGACCGCGGCAGCGTCTTCTCCATGGGGTTGCTCGTCAGGTCATCGAGCATGCTATCGAGATCAATATCTACACAAGATGAATACTAAGCCGACAGCGAAGAATGCATAATTCGCTACCGCGCTTGACGTGCTTAGGCTTGGACGCAGCCTTGACCTCTGGGGCGCCTCCTGGCTTGGAGAAGAACATGCTCGTGATCTTTTGGTCACCAGCGCCGAGTTTTGCGCGTTGAATCTTTTTGGCGCGCTTCACATAGGCGCTCGAGAGGGCGCCCGTGTTGGGGCGCTTCTTGCCGGAGACGTCCGTGTCGGCGTCGTCGACCATCTCTTCGTCGCCGTCAGGGTCGGCGTCAAAGTACTGCTCCTCGCCGTCGTCATAGTAGCCCATGCCACCTTCATCGTCCTCGACAAAGGGCAGCTCTTCGCGGCGCTTCCGGACCAGCTCGTTGTACTCTTCCTCGGTCACCTCCTGGTAGATGCTGGACTCGGCCGCGTTGTACGTGTCGATGCGCCGGACCTTCTTGTCTTCGTCGTCGCCAACGACGGCGTCGCGCAGGCGGCGGATCTCGCTCAGCGCCTGGCTGCGGCTGCCACCCGCGGAGCTGCGCGCGGACCGTCGGGACATGCTTGGCAAAACCACAAACTCCGCAAATGGGCTTCGCGCCAAGCTCGGGTTTTTTATTCGCGCCGGAAACCGCTCGTATTTAATTGCGAGCCCCTCGCGCAGCAATACATTTTAAAAGACTTTCGGCGGTACCCACTATTAAAATTCGTCGCGGGTATTGGATTCGCGGATATTCCTTTATTTTGACCAATCATTAACGGGGCCAGAAAACGCCCGTTTGTTGTCCAAACAGTGTTTGAGCACTGTTTTATACACTGGCCTGTTCTTGGTTTGACGAAGGAGCGACAACCGTTGATAGTTTGATACTTCATCTCTCATGCATCGTTGGAGGACACGGTCGTTTTCTCTGGCATTGTCGAGCGACTCTCGGCGGGGGCCACTTTCGCTGGCCGCTTGACAATCGTAAAGTACGCATCGTGCCGAAACACTTGGGGGTCGTCGACCATGTGGATAGCGCCTTTCACAAGCAGGACGCGGCCGACCTCGACGGCGTCGGCTTCGGAGGGCACGAGGTGCGCGGCGACAAGGGCCTCGATCGTGTCGTTCGTCGCAAAGCAAATCACGGGGCGCTGGAACAGCCCGAGCGTCTTGCGCGTGGGGAGCACAGTCGTCGTGATTTCCGTCAAGACTCGGTCGTCGTCGGCGTCATTGGCTGTGCGTACAAAGAGCGATCGCTTGTGCAGGTAGTGCAGCACCTCGGGCACGTGGCCGTGGTGTTCGCGCAGCTTCTGGAGCGAGTGCGACCAGAACTTGGGCTCGAACCGCCGCGGGTGGGCTCGTTTGCACCACAGAAAGAGCGCCATTTGGTACGACGTGAGGCGGTGCGCATCGCCCGAAATGCCGCGGTTCAGTAAGTCGTACTCGAGCAGGTTTGGGTCCACAACCAGGTTCCCAAGCCGATCGAGGACGACGGTCGTGCCGACTTCAGTGAACGAGTCCCACAGTGTCCGCAGCTACATTACTGTGAGAGCTCATCATAATGGATAATAAAATGCACCGGCGTGTGGCACACGGGGTCCTGGGCGTTCACGAAGCGAAAGTTGGCCGGTACACGGGCGTTGTAGACGCGCTTGTACGCATTGCCGCCGACGCGCGGACACCCAAAGGTTGTGCACGCGACGCGCGACGCACCGTACTTGAAGGCCACGTCGAGACTGCAGAGCGTGGCGAGCGCACCGCCAAGACTATGACCGGTAAAGTACATGCTGCGCGGGTTTTCTTCGTTCATTGTTTCGAGGCGAGCGAGGACGCGGTCGGCTACGGATTGGTACGCGTCCCAAAAGCCACCGTGGACCCACGGCGTCTTAGCTTTGCAAAAGTTGGGGCGAGAGATGTTGTGTGGCACGAAGCGCGGCCTCTTGTCGTCGCTCGCGGCCGGAAGCAAGTTGTAGTCGACACACATGTGCTTGGAGGCATTGAGGTCCGTCTTGTAGTTTTTCCAGCTCATCGAGCCGCGGAAGGCGACGATGATCTTGTCGGTCGAGTGCGCAATGAGGCAGTGCGTGTCGCTCTTCGGGTCGTGGAGGTGGTCTGCCAGCGCAAACTCGGCGCTGCCAATCATCCTGTGGAGATGCAGAAAGTCCTGCGAGTAGTCCTTGTTGCCACACGCGTACGCAAGGTATGCAAAATTGAACATCTCGATCTGGTCCTCCAGCACAAAATGGCGCGGCTCGATCACGAGCGTGTTCTGGAGCATGTCGACGAGGCGAAAGTTGGCGGTTTGGTGCACGTCCGAGGCGTGGCAAAAGTACCGAATGCGGTGCGTCGGGGCCGCGAGCGCGTTGGGCGACGATACAAACCAACCGCGAAGACCGACGGCGTCCGTCGGCAGGCAGGCGTACCTATCACACCACTTCAATCCAAGCACAACGATTGGAAAGAGCATCTCACATGGCCGTGACGAGCCAGCCTGCGATGGTGAGCTTGAGTCCGAACGTGACGGCGAGGCTGCCCGTGCAGCGAAGCGCAGTACCGTCGGCGCTGTAGTAGTTGATGGGGAGGAGCCATGCGACGAGGTGGCCGCTCAGGACGAGTACCAAGATCATCTGTGCGTTGTAGTACATGAAAAAGTTGAAAGCGATGAGGAGCTTGGAGAGGTTGCGCACGAAAGTCTCGCGGAACGACCGGCGCACGGCTGCAATCTCGGCCCACGCCCAGAGCGAGAAGCCAACGTCGCACGCTGTCACGACCAAGGTTGCTGTCACGACGCGGAGCGGTGGTGTCACGGTCGCGCTGCCTTCCTCCAAGTACCGGAGCCGAATTGTCGTGATGGCGTTGGTCATGGGCACGTAGTCCAGGATGATGCCGTTGACCACGCCGAGGTAGACACGGAGCCCGATGTAGACGAGGAACATGGTGGCCGATGTTCCAATGTCTGTGACTCGGGTTGCGTGGTGCGTGGCCTCGCTCACGCGGAAGCAGCTGCAGACCTTTGTGAGCACAACGTAGAAGACCGTAGCCTGGATGGCGTTGAGGACGTTGCGAACGACCAAGCTCACGGGCTCGACGTCGCCACTGCCGTGGCACGTGCTCCACACGTGGCCGGCGCGCACAGAGAGTGATGCTTCTACGATGAACTCGCCAAGCGTGATGACGCCATACGTGCTTGCAATGTACGCCATTGTCTCCTGAACGGGCTGGCGCGCGGGAAGGACGTAAATACGGCGCGCAAAGACACCGCAAGCAACCGAGATGAAGACATAGCTCGCGTAGTGGCCGATGCTGATGACGAACCAGAGCCCTTCGCCCGCGGCGGCGACACTCGCGCTGTTGTCCGAGTTGAGCCAGAAGAGCACAGTTGTGAGACTAAGAAGCATCCCGAGCGCAAGCGCGAGGTGGAACAGCACGTATGTCGTCGCAACCTCGCGTGACGTGAGGGCGTCGATCTTGAGGTCCGTCGACGACACCATCGAGATGCGCCGGAGCGTAAACGCACTGCGCCCGAGCGAACCGGCCTGCCGTGCAATTTCGGATATGCGGCGGCTCACGTGGGCCGAGGCCTCGCCACTGCGCCGACGCAGGCTCGTCCGTCCAAAGTCTGGTACTAGTACGCGGCGAGGCCCCATCGCCAGCGGAAGGCGACTCGTCGTCGCGGTCGTCTGGAGTCCAGTCACGGTACTCATGTCAATGCTACCAATGTCGACAGCCAGGACATCTTGCTCGACCGTCGCCGGGCTCGCCATCGGTGCAAGGATGGCTGCCGCTGTTTGCTCTTGCGGCTAAAACGGGAAACGCTGAAATGGCGGTCTCACAGTTTCACAAAACAACACCGATTTTAAGCAGCACAACGGCGCTGTGTGTATACCGTCCAGAAGCGCAGCGCCTCCTCGAGTAGAATCGGCTGCAGAAGGTTGAGCTCGGCAGTTCACTTCGCCACTCATTTATGGATCAAGGCAAAGGTCTCGTGTATTCAAGTCGCTTAGTTCTTGTTGACGAACGAGACACCCTTGGCGATCTGCTTCTCCAAGTCTACAAAAGCAGCACATTTTAGTCAGTGTCCCTCGATTAAAGGCACGCAACGTACCAGGCAACATGGCGTCGAAGTTGGCCTGCTCAACAGCGTTCAACGTGCCAAAGTGGTGCACCTTCTCGACACCGTTGGGGCCGAGCGTGACGGGCGTCGAGAAGAACGGGAGGCTCGTGACGTCGTTCTGCGTGTACGAGCACTCGACGACATCCTTGGCGCCGGTCATGGCGTCCAAGAGGCGCCTAGATGAAGCCACCATTAGTGTTCGTGTTGCCATGTACTAAAGAGGCATACGTCGTGAAGCGAGCACCCGCGTACGCCATGGAGAGCGTGGCCGAGCCAGCGCCGTTCTTGGCCTGGACAACCTCATCACCGCCGAACTGAATGCGCTTGATCAAGGCATGGAGCTCATCGTCCGACCACTGGCGGTCGAGCTTGAGGTGCGAGAGGAGCGGCAAGATGGTGGTGCCGGCGTGGCCGCCGATGACCGTGACGTTGGTCGTGCGCGGGTTCCAGCCCTGCGACTGGCCGACGAACGTGTTGGCGCGGACAACGTCCAACGTGGTCACACCGAAAAGGCGCTTGGGGTTGTAGACACCCGCCTTCTTGAACGTCTCGGCGACAATCGGGACCGTCGAGTTGACCGGGTTGGCGATGATGAGCATCATGGCCTCCGGGCAGTACTTGGCGCACGCAGACGCCAACGACTGGACGATCGACGCGTTGGTGTTGAACAAGTCGTCACGCGTCATGCCGGGCTTGCGCGGGACACCAGCGGGGATGACGACGACGTCCATGCCCGTGAGCGCCTCCTCGATGTTCTCCATGCCGGCGACGCCCGTGACCGTAGCGCGCGTGTTGCAGTGCGAGACATCAGCGGCCACACCAGGCGTGTTGACGACATCAAAAAGCGACAAGTGCGAGATGTGGTCCGAGTCCTATCATTGCTATGTCAGCGTACGTAGCTTCACAGTTAGCATGCGTACCTTGAGCAACAAGCTCATGGGCTGGCCAATGCCACCGGCGGCGCCGAGGACGGCAACCTACGCAATCCGAGATGAGTTCCATGTCCATCGTCCACCAATGGTACCTTCTTGCCGGCAGCGGCAGCGCTGAAGAAGCGGGCGGAGATCGAGCGGGCGAGCATGTTCAACTGAGGTTGGCAACGCAAAAGTGCAAATGCCGACCACACGCCCAATCTTAGTCGAGTACCGGATATAGCTATCCGGATCCGCCTTCGAATTCTCCCAGCGAAATTCGGACATTTGGGAACAGCGGAAATCCCTAAACTAACAGGGATCCTGCCGATTGCTGATAGTACGAGCTTGCTTACCAGCATATTCAAATTGGAAACTTGTATTGGCCAGTGATTCTCCGCAAGTATTTACACGGCATTGTGCTAGGGGCTATACTCGCCAGTAGCTGCATCCCGGGAATACTTTATGGACTGGCCCTCGTGACGATAAAGACTCCACAGTCTTTGTTTCTGTTCGTTATAACGGGATGAAAATGAGCAAGCGAGCTTTGCCAACTGAGAAGCTTGGTAATGAAAGAAAAGTTGCTTGTTGCGGTCGGGTGGCAGAAAGCCAAACTCTGCTTTATGGCTTGAATGCTAGAGTGTACCGGCACCTTGCCAAACAGAGGCATGCGTTGGAAAGCATGTTGTTTGGGGCTCATATAGAATTCGGATAAGTCCTCGCTGCCGAAATCGACACCCACTGGCTGTTTACACATCAGCGTCATTTTGTGAATGCACCCCATGCTTTGTCACACTCGCATCGACGATTGGCTGTAATCTAACCAATGGGCACTTTTGATTCGTCGAAAAGATGTGGCTCCGAGGCAAAAGCAGGCACGACAGTGAGGTGCAGGACGTGATGCAATTAGGTTTCTTTGGTCGTTATGTCGGCATACTTGATATTTGTATTGAGGGATAGAAACGAAGTGAAGGTTTGGAGCAACACTCGAACGATCGTTCGAGAATACAAGCCGCTGGGATCATGGAATATCTCGGTAGATGCAGGAACAAGGGCTTTTAGGACTCTCATAGAACGATTTAACGTACATCAGAGGTAACTATCCTAAAGCATCTCGTCTCCGGTCATCGGCATGTGTCCTCAGAGCGAACATTCAAATCCAATTGAACTGTCTTCTCGGGCCAATACGTAGCGATACGACCACATGAAGCAGGACATCCTGCTTCTTGAAGTAGTATTGTTTTTGTGTCCGAGGGGTGGGGCTGCACCGCACCCAATTTCAAACGCAAATGCTGTTTGTATGCATTGGAGCGCCATCCCTAGCACTTCTAGCACTTCAAGTAGACCCAAGAGAAAAGCGTCACCTTGGTTTTGCTGCCGATAGCTCTCCCGGTGCTAGTACCAGCATAAAATGCAATCCACCACCGCGCGTGAACTCGGGCAAAAGTTCTTGATGTGCGTTTTGGGCAAAGCCCTTTGTGGGAACATGTATTATTCTGTGGGTACGCGAAAGGAGTTGTGATTAGTGTAAATTGCCTTGGTGGTTGTCGCCCTTGGTGATTGCACTGCGGGTTACACGGTGAACACTTCGTGCAACAGTTGAGCCGTAGACGAGGCATGACACTGAAAGGATGGACCTGCCCATCACCGTTGGCATCAATGACCACCTGTCACAATACCGCTAACGTTAACGGTGTATGAGCATGTTCTTTTAGGCACCGAACGATTGTTGGTGCCAATAACTTAAGTATACGGGGCACGAACAGACTGGTAGAAAGCGCCGTGTTGATATGCTCTATCGTGTCCACTGAATGAGGCACAATCCCTTGGCAAGCATGCATCACGTCATAAGTATGCATCACACGGATCCACTTGGATCTAATGGGAGTACGTACACTGCATAAATTGAAAAAATGAAGCAGCCTCCGTCGTCCTTGCTGCAACTTGCTCTTCGAGCCAGGGCCGTAGCCACGGAAACCCAACGTTGGTGGCGGTTGTTCCACGGAAGCATATCATGCGGTCGCTGCTGCCAACCGTCGGCTTGTCTTCGATTTCGAGCTTCTGTGCCACCTCGTTTTCGTCCATGAGCATATTGAAATTGACGCCGCGAGCGACATGCGTCTGCTGTATCTGTGGCCTCTTCTCGCACTTGTGGCCTTCGTTGCGGGCCAATCGACGGTCAAGTGCCCTAATCCGCGTGTGCGCAAGGCCTGGAGCACGTTTTCGCAGACCGAGAAGGACACGTACATCGACGCTGTGAGCTTGGCCATGAAGAACGGGCTGCATCAACGCTTCGTCGAGATCCACATGGACCCCCCGTCCGAGCGCGAAGCCCACGCGTGCATGTTCATCTACTGGCACCGCGCGTTCTTACTCGCGTACGAAAACATGTTGCGGTCGCTCGGTACGCAGTTTGCTTGCGTGACGATTCCATTTTGGGACTACCCGCGGCTCGGCGCCAACTTTGCCGGCCGGCAGTGCCGCAGTATGCTCGACTGCAGCGATCTCCTCAAGGACTTTGGCGGCTCGCTACCCCGAGGTAACAGAACTATTTCTCCGTGATCCTCATCCCATGAACTGAGTAGGCAGAAACGGTGCACGCACGTACGCGGTGAGCGGAGTTTCTTTCCAGTCGGACAACTGCGTCTCGTCGCGTATGACCCAAAACTTTTGCGAGAGCACGGCGGCGTTCAACGCGAAGAAGTGCATCGGTTGCATGCCCCGCAACGACTGGTCGAAGGTTGCCGTCCCGCCGGAGGTGAGCCTCCTGAGCATGTACAACAGTATTCTGGGCAACGGAAACCCGACACTCGCTACGGCCTCGTCCGGCATCCAATACGGCGCACACAGTACGGATGTATCGAACCATGGCCGGCTAACGGGCTGTGTAGACAATGTGCATGGCTTCCTCAGCTCGGTCATGGGCACGTTTGCGTCGCCCGCCGACCCCGTCTTCTACGCCCATCACGTATGCAACGATGAATATTGTGCGCATAGTTGACGTGAGCGCTAGGCCATGGTCGATGCGATGCACACCATCTACTACGATTGCGTCGTGCGCAAGGCGGCGATCAAAGACCCGACGAGAGATTCTCGGACGTGGTCGTCTTGCCGCAACTACGTTGGCAAGACAATCTCGCCCTCGGACGACATCATGATGCAAGTTTCGGGGAAAAGTAGGCCCAATTCAGCCGTGGCCAGGGAGTGACGAGCGTATTGTTGTAGACGGGCGAATGACATCGGTGTGGAAGCTTGACAACAACCCGCTCTACACCTACTTCAAGGACCTGCCGCGACAGTACATCGGTTATGCGGATACGCTCCGCATCGACAAGCACCAGTACCAGTACACGTTCGAAGGCACGACACTCGCGGGCATGAACACCCAGTGCTACCGTTTCAAGGCGACCAGTCTCTTGCTTGCTGAGGAGAGCACGGGCTACCCATCGCAAGCGCCCGTGTATGGCATGTCGGGCGACACGAAACAGTGTGTCGCGAAGCAAGCCAATTGGATGGCCGAAGCGACGGCACTCGCGTCAAAGAACTACAAGGATCCGAGCGACGTCAACAACCAAGTGCAGATGATGCTGTGCGTCTACTACAACGAATGCCTCGGTGGTGTCTTCGACTACTCCGACACGTTCAAGGAGAACTTCCGTGCTGTCGTCAAGCCGCCGTGCCGCCAAATCATTGACGATCTGGCCCGCAACGATTGCGTCATTGGTGTCGAGGGCTGGGAGAAGGTGCTTTTGAAGTCGTACACGTGCAACAGCCCGTCCAGCGATTTTGCTTAAGTGCCGCTTTACGCATGACAACGTCACAATGGCCCGCGTGGCCGACCAATGCATAGTACTGACATGTATACTTTGGGCGTTAATTACAAACACGTTCTTTACTTTTAAAGATGGTGGGGTGCGGCGCTGTGCCTTCGAAGAAGAACGACAATCCGCGGTCGTGCTTTCAGCAAGGCGGCCACAAACCTCGTTCCACAGCTCGCACGCAAGAACCAACGACCACGCACCGGAAGGAGTTCCTTAGCTATCGAGTAATCTTTCGTATTTGGTCAATCGTCCAGCGGAATAAGCACGCTTTCTGCGGGCAGGCAAGTCTCAACAGGAAGTCTCGTTGGCCGTGGATTTTTCGGAGTGATAGACGAAGATTGATTGTCATTCCGACCTACCCTCTTTCATGACTATCACAGCTTCACTTTACGATGTGCACTGCCTTGCCTCCCAGCACAGCAACATCCGACTCGAACCGTGCGACCACCAGTCCCAACGACGATCGTCCGCACGATGGATGTCGCTGCAATCGCAAGAAGCACAAGCACGGCTTCGCCAGGTCTGCCCTTGGGGGTTACATAATTAATTGGCTTCATACTTCGCACGCTCTGCGCGGTCTCGCATGCGTTTTATTGCGCACGGTATACAGCCAAGACGTCGTCGTTGTACAATGGGTTGCGCTGTTCTCCAAGCTCCGCCAGTCGGAGCTCTATCGCAAGCTCAACGACTTCTGGTGCGCAAACGACGGCCTCGTAGTCATCAACTGGGACAAAGTTCATTCGTGGTTCAATCCCGAGACGCACAGAATTCATTTGAAGCTGCCCGACGTGCCGTCAATGCCCGGTTTCCTCTTTGGGCTCTTTATTGCGTACAAGTGGTAAAATGCATCCACGGTATCAAGCTAATTCACTTGGTTCTGGCTCATACTTGACCACGGTTTCTGTTTGCTGCCATTTCAGTGAGGCAGTTCTGCACCATTGGTTCAGACGCATATTGGTAGGAGGTATCTCAACACTGACCTCAACATGCTGTTCCGTCTTTGGCGGACGCGTTGATAGCCTTCACCAGGCTCAAAAGCAGAATCAGCGAGCGTTGAGCGTGCTACTTGATTCAGGTAACAACGACTTCAGGTATGGGCCTCACCCGCGGCCGCAAGCGTTGTAGGACGGCGACAGAGAAGCAAGATGAGCCCCACGCCGCCGCCTTCGCAACCACGGCCCGGTGAACGAATGAAGAAGGAGATTGCTAGTATCTACGTCGTTTGTAACAACGAAGATGATGCGAACTTGGAAGCCATGGAGCAAAATACCGATTGTGGACGTATTCGAAGGCCTGCTGACCAGTGGCCATGGCGAGACGCTCCGTCGATCCTGGGCCCGATGAGCAAGCACGCAGAATGAGGAAGAAAGTCCATGGCGGAGATCCTTCCGTTTCAGGACGCCTAATTGAAGCGCGAGATCCGCAAGTCGGCAAGAACCGTAAAACATCGAGAGACGGCGGCGATGTTGCAGCATCCCGAAGCCTCGCTGGCAAGCGCTAACCACCTTCTCGGTGTCCAACCCATAGAGAATGCTCCCAAAGGCGTAGAAGGCTGGACAGTTGACTGAGAAGGAGGATGCATGACCTTCGCGATGCAGGTCTTCGACGTCCGCGAAACACATCAGAGCGAAAGGCATGTCAAGATCAACGACAACCAAGGTATATTGCAGATATGGCTTCCAATGTATGATGTGTTGCCTCCTAGCTCAGGCGATTCCGTACAACAAAAGCTGGCAAGATTGGCCAAGTACATACGCGAACTTCGAAAGCGCAGATATCTGAGCCATCATCCCTCAGATGTAACGCATCGTGGACTGGAGACCAGCTATGCTGATTTCTCTAGCTGTCACAGCGCAGGCAATTCGTGACGGCATAAGCAATATTCTTGATCGATGACGAACAGTGCACTTTATGTAGCAGCAATCGTGTACCCCGCTGAAGCCACTCTAGCTGCCGAGATCATGCGCGACCGCGCTCGGACACATGTGTCAACAAACCCCGCTCCGGACCATCGAGTGAAAAAGGCCAAGTCCATCGAAGTCAAGCGTATACGCGTGCTGGTTGCAAGGGCACCGACCATGACGAGCATTACTCGAAAAGAGGTGAATATCTTGAAGCGCACCTACACGAAGGACCCACGTCTCGCGCCTTTGGACTATCTTTTGGGCTCTTGAGACCCGAATGCCCATGCTTTTGACGACGAGGTGTTCAGCGGCAACGAGTCTAGTCCCACTTGCCGCATTACAGTGACACTTGGAGCTCCAATGTCGGAAGAAGACATTTGCTTGCTCGGGGGAAAGGACAACTTGGTTGCGAGTCAAGAGTCGTCGTTTTCGTTTTCCCCAGTTTGCTAGGTCCCGTACCAACCCGTAGGCGAAAAGTCGATCGTAGCTCACTGATATATCCAAAAATGAAATTGTTGATGACATCGCTTCTAAAACAGCATGGACGGGTTGTCACATGAGTATCGTTTGAGGAGCACCGATTCCCAGCCTTCAACGCCGATCACAGCATCGCCCTGCGCGAGGTCGTCG
>NW_008246111.1:466637-480706 GCF_000281045.1 Saprolegnia diclina VS20 | reverse complement strand
ACGCCGATCACAGCATCGCCCTGCGCGAGGTCGTCGATGATCGTCTTGCATGGCGGCTTGCCCGTCACACGAAAACTGGTCTTGAATTCTTCCGAGTAGTCAAAGACTCCGCCAAGGCACTCGTTGTAGTAGACGCACAACATCATCTGAACTTGGAGGTTGACGTCCTTCGGGTCCGTGTAGAACTTGGACGCGAGCCGTGTTGCGTCCTGGAGCCACGCGATCTCGGTTGTAACTTCGGTCGATGTCGCCGCCTCGTTTGGCTCGTACAGAAACGACGCCAGCGAGGGGTGGAACTTGGTGCACTGCTGGTTGATCTTGTCGAGCATGGTACCTGTAAAGTTGTACGAGTACGCGCTATCGCCAACCATCGTTGTGTCCGTGTAGTCCATGTAGAGCTGTGGGATGCTCGCAAAGTACGGGTTCAGCGGGTGCGGCGACATCCACACAGACGTCGGAATCGTTCCTGCTTTAAACATGAGCACACCCGGCAATGGATAGCACCCCATACCAGCGTTGCCTCCCTTCATCGTGATGACATCAGTCGGACGGATCGTACTGCCATTGAAGCTGCGACACGAAGACCACGTTCGCGCATCTGCGCCCTTGTTGATTGGCGGCTTGGGCGCCACAACACAGTTGTAATAGATCGTGTGTAGAGCGTCCACCATGGCCTAATACGTTGTCTACATGAGAGATCACGAATGTTGATTCTCATACATGGTGGGCGTAAAACACTGGATCCCCCGGCGACGCAAACGTGCCCATGATCGCGTTCAACGTCGCGTGGACCATGTCTACCAAACGTCAGTTCCACAATGAAACACTCGGAACTTACTGTGCGTGCCATATTGAATGCCTTTTGTGACACCGGCAAGCGTCGGGGCCACGGTCCCCAAGATGTTGTTGTAGACGCTGAGGACGTTGACGTCTGGCGGCACGGCAACCTTGGACCAGTCGTTGCGCGGTATGCAGCCGAGACACGTATTGCTGTTGAATGCTGACGTGCTTTGGCAGAAACTGGACGTCAGATTCGACTTGACGCAGTTGTCCGATGCGATAGTTGTGCCATTGACCGTGTTCTTCATCTTACCCGCGGGGCCTAAAGTCATGTATGATTCTCGTGTCATCGTGTGGCACCAACCTTGCGGAAGCGACCCGCCAAAGTCCTCGAGAAGGGAACCGCACGTGAGCATGTTCTTGCAACTGCCCGCGATGAAGTTGGCGCCGATCGTGGCATAGTCCCAGTACGGAAGAGTTACGCCGGAGTACTGCGGCCCGAGGGAACGCAGCATGTTCTCATACGCGAGCAAGTACGCGCGGTGCCAGTAAAAGAAGAGGCACCCATGGGCTTCTTGTTCCGAGGACGGCTCCATGTGGACCTCCATGAAGCGGTGGTGAAGGCCCTTTTGCATCGCCAGCGACACGGCCGAGATGTACGTTTCCTTCTCGTTGGGCGAATGTTGGCTCCACGCGCGACGGACACGCGGCGGCAAAGTTCTTTGGGTCGTTTCAGCCCACGCAAGAGCAGCAGTGGCGTACAAGGTGGTGAGCACACACGACGCACGCATGGTCGTGTCGAATCCGTTGTGTCCGACATAAATGCGACCATCCTTCTGCTTGGCTCCTTCGGTGATGGAACAAGAAGAATTATCGATCCCTTCGAAAGGAAGCAGTGGCTGCTTTACCTGTCCAGTTACCTGTCAGACATTCGATTACTGTTTTTGACTTTGAGGTTGCAACCTTTTTCGTTTACGCCGAGAACTCTTAAATTTCTTCGACACAAGATCACGAGAAGCTTAAAGTGCGTCTTCATACTTTTCGGTACACACAATCATCATGGTATCTTGTCCAACTACAGGCGCATGCTTGGTTGTTGGCACATGCACACCGATGCTTCCCACGGTACGATCAATTTCGTCCCCGAAGCTATACTGCAAGTGCATGGGGGAGACGAATGAGGTTCGTGTTGGGAGGCCGCCGCTGCCCAAGAAGGGACTGGTGGGTGGGTTAAAAGCGCAGAGTACCTAAAAGGCTTGGAGCTTGACGAGCAAATTGCAAATGAGCTTGCTAGCTTGGTCTTCGATCGTTGTGGTTATGCCTTGCAGAAATAGGCAACTCACTGCGCCGTCATCTTTGGGTAAAATAGCGGTCCGGCGAAGTGGCTCAAGTGCACTTGCTCGGCCTTGGTAAAAACACAGCTTCACGCGTTCCGCGCGAAACTATCCGAAGCGGTGTTGCTACTGATGTCACCGGGTCTCGTACCGCCAGGCTTGTATATTCACCGATTCGGATGCAAAAGTTCATTCATTATGCAGAATCCATAGTGCGTGCGACGAGCGGATGGTTGCGAGCTTTGTCAAAATCGCCGCGTCGCTCTACAAAAACAGCGCCGACGCGCCGTTGCACGGGTACGTCTTGAGCATTGCGCGCTCCCAGCCGGGCACGCCGATGACAGTGTTGCCGCCGGCAAGGTCGTCGACGATGCGCTTGCACGGTGGCTTCTTCGACACGTGGAAGTTGGTCTTGAACTCGTCCGAGTAGTCAAAGACGCCGCCGAGGCACTCGTTGTAGTACACGCACAGCATCATTTGCACTTGGTGCGTGATGTCGGCGTCTTCCGTGTAGTAGTTCGATGCGAGGATCGTCGCGTCGCGGAGCCACATACTCTCCTTGGTGGCGGCAGCCGTCGGCGGCCCGCCGTCCGTTGTGAGGAGTACGGCGCCCGCGGGCTTGAATGCAGAGCACTGCTTGTTCATATCTTCCAGCATCGTGCCCGTAAAGTTGTACTTGTACGAATACGCGCCAAGCTTGGTCGAGTCCGCGTACGGAAGGTACGTTTGCGGAATGCCCTGGAAGAACGGGTAGATCGGGTTCGACGTAGCTGTCCAGATCGACGCTGGCACCGTGCCTACGATATCAAGGTGTCACCGGTCCAACTATCAACTTGATAGATTACCTGCTTCGCCCACCTTCATCGTGATAAGATCCGAGGGGACAATGGTTTTGCCCGCAAAGTTGCGCGTCGTCGTCCACGTGCGGTCGTCGTCATACGGGTTCTTCGGGGGCGACCCAGCCACGATGCAATTGTAGTAGATAGCGTGCAGCGCGTCGGTCGTGGCCTACACACCGTCAGTCAAACCTTCAGAAAGGGCGACGAACATGGTGGGCATAGAACACCGGGTCCGAGGGCGACGCGAACGTGCCCATCGTCGAGTCGAGCACCGCGTGCACCATGTCTATACAGCGAATCGTGTCATGTTATTCAACGCAAATCGCGTACTGTGGGTGCCCCATTGGACGCCGGACGTGACCCCGTCGAGGTTGGGGGGCACATCCCCCAGCACGTTGCTGTAGACGCTCAGTGCATTGACGTCCGGCGGCACCGGAGCTTTGGACCAGTCATTACGCGGCATGCAGTTGAAGCATTTCTTGGTGTTGAACGCGGTCGAGTTTTGGCAAAAATTTCTCGTCAGCGGCGACACGACGCAGTTGTCGGCTTGAAACACCTGCCCATTCACAGTTAGCGTGTACGGGCCCTTCGCCGCTACGCACATTCGGATCATGAGTCATTGTTCTTTCGTGGAAATAGACTTGTACTTGGTGGGAGCGACCCGCCAAAGTCCTTGAGAAGTGGACCACAGCTCAGCATGTCGGTGCATCCGCCAGAGATAAAGTTGGCGCCGAGCGACGCGTAGTCCCAGTACGGCAGCGTGATGCACGCAAACTGAGGCCCGAGCGAGCGCAACATGTTTTCGTACGCGAGCAAGTACGCGCGGTGCCAGTAGAAGAAGAAGCTGTCGTGCGCCTCGCTGTTGGAGGCAGGCTCGATGTGGATCTCGACGAACCGGTGGTGATAGCCGCGCTTCATGCCAAGACTCACAGCCTTGATGTACAAGTCCTTGTCCGCCTGGCAGTACTGGCTCCATGCGCGCCGAATCCGAGGCGTCGGGCATGCCGGCGAGGCGATTTGCGCCGAAACGACGGCGAGTGCGGCGGCGAGGAGGTACAAGTAGCGCATTGGCCGCAAATCGAGGAATGATTGAGCGGATCCGAGACCCAAGGTTCTCGAACAACAACGCGGGTCATTTGCAGCCTAATATGTGGGCACAGAAGGTCCGTCCCAAAGTTCCCACGCAACCCTCGCTTTCATCGATTTCGAACGACGAATAATTCTAAATTGACAGTGTCGAAGATTAGTTTGCAATGTTGAAGGCCCATTGTTCTTTGTCTACACCCACCTGCAACTGCTCGCGCCATCGAGGAGACTTGCTCGACGATGGTCGTGGGCTTTTGCAGTGCCAGATGGGTCGCGAGCGTCCATTCCAATTACTAATTTAAACGAAGTTGACCATTTTTCAACGATGTCCTAACGTTAACATCAGAGACGTCGCTGCTCGTGACATCACAGTACGTAGGTCCTTATCAAGAGTCCTTGTTGCATGCAGCTGCGGCTGACCAATGCCAACGCCAACTTTGTTAGTGGTTCCTTGACGTTTTGAAGTCGGACCAAGCCGGATCCGGAAGAAGATACACGACCTGCAGATTGAACATGTAAAAAGAGATTGCGCGCCAAAAACCACGTGTGGCCAAGTCTCAAGGCAACCCGCCAGGCGCTCACTTTGTCGAGCGTAGTGCCGAGGTAATCGTTGTCAGTAGGAGTAGCCTGAGCAGCTACTGGTACTGAAGCCTCAACCCCTGTGAATCATGCCTGGTGTGGAGCACCGGTAGCCCTTGACGCACTGATACGAGTACCCTGATGATCGTCGTACCCGGTATTGCACATTCACCTGGACGATACGAAAAATTAGGGTTCGTTATCCAGAGCGCGATCGATTATCTATTTGTGACGGACATTTGTTGATGGAGGCAAGGATCAGTGTGTAATGTTGTGTTCGGTGTCGCGTCACGCAGTTGCCCTGGGGCAAGGCAGCCTTGCCATTTCCATCGCCAAATCACGCTGCTCTGTGCCCGGGCTATCCCGGCGCTTCATGCGTCGCTGGCTTGCCATCATGGAGACAATAATGTCGCGTGGTGCCGATGCAATCACTCTGCACGCTCGCGGTGCCACGTGTGTGTGACGTGAAAATCAGGCTGAAGCACGTGAAAATCACACGCGACGTGTGTGCGTGGCGCCGCTGCATTGGCATCGCCAAGCGTACACGCGCGCTCTTCTCTTATGCAAAGCTCCTCGGGCGTGCTCGAGGTGCAGGCTCAACCGCCTGCGCAGCTGCGACAGACAGTGTTTTACACGTGAGAATCGCTGGCCAATCGGCGTGCGTTCCAAACACGGACGATTCACACAATGGGTTTGTATTCACGCGGAATAAAAATACAGCGCAATAAAATGAGCGGTGAATTTCCATTTCCAATTGGAGCGGATGCGACTGCGGCACCTGAAAATCCCCTTCTTCCTCGCGATCGTCGTCTCGCTCTGCTGCTGGTGCTTGCTCGTCGTGACCTTCACAGGCACGCCGGCGACGACGATCCGCAGCTCCAAGTCCTACTTCGCCGATGTGCTCAACCGCGCTCGCTTCCAGGTCCGCGACAACCAGCCACATGCCAATGGCTCATCATGCCGTTGTAGAAGCAGATATCGCCGACGATGATGCAGCCGCAGAACCGTATGACACTGTCGCCCGCACCGTACTGGCGAGCCAACAGCACCAAGACCGACTACGAGTGCTTGGGCTGGCGACAGACAGGTCTGACGCTCTGCAAACCATACATGTGCCATGCTGACGAGCCCATGCTAGGCGGCTGCTCGCCCGATGGTCCGCGCGAAATGAACGAAGACAAGCCATGCGACGCCAAGATTGAAGCAGGTCCGTAGCGATAGGCGAGGTGTCCTCGATGCATTGTATGTCCAGGCACGTCGGGCTACTGCGAATCCATCCACCGCCCGTCCGGTCAAGTCGTGCGCAGCTTCCAGAGCACGTGCGATGGCATGAAGTACGGATCTCACTTTACGTGCTCGCAGACAGGGTATGTTGCTTGTGCTCGACCTTGGATGCTGACATTGTCCAGGGACTTTTTAACGTATGCCGATATGCCATTGACGTACAAGGTGCGACTATTTCAAGTGCCCGTGAAAGAGTCGATCAAGAAGCGCTTCGACCTGACGCGTGGCGTGGTCATGGCCGTGTACCCCAAGGTTATGAAAAGCGCGTATGCTGCGATTCGCCGGGTACCACACGTTGCCATCCGTATTTCGATGGCTCATCGCAGTGCAGCTTCGGGACACGGGGTGCACACTGCCTGTCGAGCTCTGGATCCGCCTCGACGAAATGAAGCTCGACCACCCTGTGCTCAAGCTCCTCACCGACAAGGTACGCATGTGTCTCTCGCGAGCGCCGTGCCATGTCCACGTAGTACAACTGCTTTGTGCGCGAGATCCGCGACGAGGCTGCAACTCATTTTTACGTCAAGCCGTACGCCGTCTACCACAGGTAAACCAAGTCGGACAGGCACAGGCCCACCTTCCTCTTGCAGTGCATTTGACCAAGTGCTCTTGCTCGACTGCGACAACTTTGTGGCGGTGGACCCGACGTACCTCTTTGACTCGCCCGAATTCAAGGAAACCGGTACACACGCTGCCCTTTGGCGCGCCCAAGGCGTCAAAGCAGCGTAGGCGCCATGTTTTGGCCCGACTTTTGGAGCATGCGCAAGACGATTTTCAACATTCACAACAACTCGGTGCTCTGGGAGCTCCTCGGCGTGCCGTTCGTCGACATGTTTGAGCAAGAGTCGGGTCAAGTGCTCGTCGACCGCACGGTCCGTTCTCTGCGACCTCCTTACGACGAGGTCGACGTGCCCAAGTAGAAGAGCGCCGAGCCGCTGCGCAACCTCATGTTTTACAGCTTTCACGAGCCGCGCTTGATCGAGCTCTTTGACATGGCGTGGGGCGACAAGGACCTCTTCCGGTTTGCGTGGTACGATCGAGCGACCGATATTCTCATCGCCCAACGCTTTGCCCCAGGTTGCGGGCCAACCAGCCTTTCCACATGATCCAAAAGCCCCCGGGGTCGGCCGGCGTCAAGCACATCACGTACGTGAGCCAACGCGCGGCAGTCCCGACATATACTTTGTAGCTACGATCTCTTTTGCGGGCACACGATGGTGCAGCACGACCCCCAAGGCAACATTGTGTTTCTCCACCGCAACACGTACAAGCTCACGGGCTCGCCGGACGCGCCGCTCATCTGTACGAGTGACTTGACCGATATCATGCTCACGACAGGCGTTGGCAGGGGACCACATTCAGCAGTTCCGGCTGCCCGTGGCCGACGAGGCGTACGACGTGCGCGGTGCCAACGGCGGCGAAGTGTTTCCCGACTTTAAGCGGTACGCGATCCTATCGCTCGACGTCGTGCGCATCATGGTGTAGCTGTTTCGGCAAGGACACTGCGTACGAGCCGACGTTCCTTCTCACGCCGCTCAAGGACTTTGCTTTTGGCGACCTCGAGCCGTCGATCCTCCAATATGCGCACGAGGCGTGGCTGCTCGTGCCCGACGAGACGGAGACGCCCGAAGGGCCGTAGATCGACCCGACATGATTTTAACCACAAGTAGACGCAATACACACACGCACTAGTCATGTCATGCCACGTACAAGGGCTTGCAGCGCGGCGGTCGTATGCGATGCTCGGCTGCGTCATTGCACAATGGGACGGCGTGGGCACGCCCTCCTTGGGCAGCCATGCACGCGTTCGCTGGCGCCGTCGAGTGCTGCGGCGAGGTCTCTTGCGCTAGTGGCATGCAGCTTACGGCCTGGAGCGTTGCCGCCGCCATCCATCGGTGGTCGCAGCAGATGGCCTCTGGTCGCTCGGCGGCGGCGAGCCCGGGACGGTGCCTCAATTAAATACGCAAGTCATTTGACGCCGTCATTTAATGGTTGTATTGGATGTTTGTATGTACGCCGAGCGGGGGGCCAATAAAACGGCGGTGATAAAATGCATCGCGCATCTCATTGGCCAAAAAGGCGCGCCGGGTTTCACTGGTTCGCAAGCATGTGGTGTTTAATGGTTGGTGCATGGCATGTTGGCGCCCGGTGCACAGTCGAGTTCATTTTTTTCTTCCGCCCCCAAGAAAAGGTAAAGTGAGCTCTGAGATGGGCCGGCGCTCAGGGCCATCTGCAAGTAGACACTACCATGGTTCAAGTGACCCCCGTCGTGAAGCGCCCGATCATCAAGAAGAAGATCACCAAGTTCAAGCGCCACCAGTCGAACCGCTTCAAGCGCGTGGCCGAGTCGTGGCGCAAGCCCAAGGGTATTGATGGCCGTGTCCGTCGCCGCTTCAAGGGCGCGATCCGCATGCCCAACGTCGGCTACGGCTCGAACTCGAAGACCAAGCACTTGTTGCCCAACGGCTTCTACAAGTTCACGGTCAAGAACGTCGCCGAGTTGGACATGCTCCTCATGCACAACCGCAAGTACTGCGCCGAGATCGCCCACAACGTCTCGGGCCGCAAGCGCAAGGACATCTTGACGCGCGCTGAGCAGCTCAACATCCGTGTCACGAACCCCAACGCCCGTGTCCGCGCCGAAGAAGCCGAGTAAGCTTTGTAGGAATGCACCATGGAACGAACGAGGAAGGATGCGACGCACGACGGCTCTTAGTGTGGACACCTTTTTTGCAGGGGTTAAGAAATTACCATCACATACACTTGGACCACGTTGTCGCCTCAATACGTCGAGTCGCAGCGCAGGAACGAACGACTCTCGGAGCCCGAGAGTCGACGAGGCCACCACCGCCCTTGACACCCTGGCGCAGTATTTCAACCGTTTCTCTCCGGAGCGCCTGATACGTCTGGACGACTGAGCTCCGTGGAACGCACTTGACGCGTTGAAGACAAGCGCGTCGTCTGCGATCTCCCACATGCCTCTGAGTCCATCCTGCAGAGTAGCCACTCTTGGCGCGAATGATTACACCGAGGTGTGTGCTGATAGCCCGGCTACAGTACCGTTGAATGGCCAATATCGTCACGCCTGCGAAGAGATATAGTTGCTGCACTTTGATAGCAGTCCTTTGAGCTATTGGAGCTCCGCGAACGTGCAAACAAGAGTACACATAAAATACTCGTGGTGCAAACTACCGGTACTTCGTACTACCGCCACCGCGGACTCCTCTGCATGTTCCTCGAGCGACTTGCTTTCGAGTGCACTGGTAGTCGCTGCGAGGTGCACAACGTCAGGGTATCTCTTGAGCTCGACACCAATGTCCACTTTGATTTGTCCATCGAGAGCCTCGTCACATGCCAGACGAGCCCGCTTGTCAACGGAACAGTTATTTTACCGGTAGTCCCTTGCTGCCCTTGTACACAAGAGGCTCCGTCCACTGGCGCGCTCGTGACTCTTCGTGGTGCCTTTGATTGGCTATAATGCCGGCAATAATATATTGTATGGTTTGGAAAGCATACATTTACCAAGCTAAATTGCCAAGGATGTGGGAAATTAAAATACGCCGGATAATGATTGGTGAGGGCCTGAGCTAAGATTGCATTTGCCGCTCAAGCGCCATGTCGTCGTCGGATGATGAAGCTCCGGAGCAGGTCTCCATGGCCATGGCCAAGACCCAGGTAGATATGCCACGTGGCTCTCAAGCACTGGTGCTAACGACACGTCTTTCTTGCGCAGGCCATCGAGTCCCGTGCATCTGAAAAGCAAGCACGCGCCTCGGCCAAGGCCACCGCGGCGCTCAAGCGCAAGCGGTACGTCGCTTGTTTCTTGTAATAGTACTTGACGAATCGACGTTCTAGTCAGCCCAAGAAGAAGGAGGAGACCGTGATTGAAGCCTTGCCCGACGACATCCTCGCTGCTGTAAGCGCGCCGAGATCCTAGAGTGTGCAATGCTCATCCCTGTATCTCTCAGGTCGCCGCTGCGCAAGACGAGCCCAATGTCGACGCGGACGGAAAGCAGGAAGAGGAAGCGGTCGTACAACCCAAGAAGTCCAAAAAGACCAAGAAGAACTCGCACACCCGCCGCTTTGGCAACATCGAAGTTACGACGGTCGCGAGTCTCGTACGTACATAGAATACCTTCGTCTCTTGTACTGACCGTTGGTGGGCTGGTAAAGGAAGAAGAAGCAGCACCCGTGTCCGACTCGATCGCCAAGTTCATTGAGCTCCGCTCGGCGCCCCACCGCGAGCGTGCGAACTACAACAAGGCGCTCCTCAAGCCCGTTGTGAACAGCCGAACGATGAAGGCCAAGGCTAAGATTTAAAGCGACGTAGATGCAACGTGGATACGTCCAGGCACGGCAAATTATATACAAACTCTTTTTTCATCGTCCTTATGCCCTCGGCGAATGACTAACTAAACGCGAGTTGAGCCTTGCACGCTGGACACCAAGGGCGCATCAATTGAAAAGGCGGTTGAGAAGACCGTTGGCGTGAAACCTCCCAGTCGATTCAAGACCGACGATGGCCGACGCGGGAGCAACGACGAGCTCGCTCTTGCCGGGACAGGACCCGGTCGTGACCGAGGCCGCGCTGCGCTACAGCCAGGAGATTCAGGCTCTCGTGCCGACGTTGCCAGACGAGATGGGCCTCTTCCGCCAGGAGGTTGAGAAGATGCTCAACGCGCTCACCAAGTCGCAGGAGAGTGAACAGCGCCTCGTGCGCCGGACGCGGGAGATTGTGCACGAGATTGGGACCAACCAAGACAAGTACGCGCGGGACAAGGAGGAGGAGCTCGAGGCGTACAACTACAAGAAGAAGGTCCAGGTCGAGATCGAAGTCATGTGGGGCCAGGTCGCCAATTCGCACAAGATCGAAACCGAGAAGCAGGCAAAGCTCAACGAGCTGCGGACGAGTATTGCGATGCTCGAGGAGGAGCTCAAGAATGGATCTGGCTGGAGCGAAGCGCAGGAAGAGGCGATGGCCAAGCTCAAGCGGCAGCGGGCCGACGGTGCCCGCGAGGTGGACACCAAGACGACCGAGCTCCAGCAAGTGCGGATGCAGGTGAACGCACTCCACGCGCTCGTGACCGAGGCCGAGGAGGAGCAATTCCGTCTGGACGAGGCCGTCGCACGCGCCAACCAGGACGTCGCAGAGCGCAAGAGCTCGGCCGAGAAGGAGACCAGGCGCAAGTTGGTGCTGGAGAAGCAGCTCAAAGCTCTCAAGTCGGAAGCCGAGCTTCTCAACGCCGAGCACAAAAGCAAGGTGGACCAGGTCAAGGCTGGCGAAGCCGTGTTGAAACAAGTACGACGACACTATAAGCTGCAACGAATCCATAGCGTCGCCTAGAAAGAAACGCAGCTGCGCGAATCCAAGGCTCGGATGGAAAAGTACCTCAAGCAGTACGATGTTCTGTACCGCACGACGCACCAGTTCACCGAAGCCATGGAGACTCAGTGGCAAAAGTACGATGTCGTTCGCCGCGGTAGCATCTATCTGTTGCCCTTAGAAACCAAGAAATCTTGACCATGAACAACCACATGGAGACCGAGGTGGCGACCAAGGAGGACGCGATCGCCAAGCTCGTGGCCGAATGCACCAAGATCGAAGCGCTTGTCGAGCTTACAAAGGAAAAGATCGCCGACGTCAACGCCGCCAAAGGTTGTGTTTGCAACAACCCCAGCAACACATGGAAGGCTTGGATGTGTAGCCAAGGTCGACACAAAGCGCGACGCTTGTAAGCTCACGTTGAACGAGCTTGAGAACGTGACGATGGAGGTCGAGCGCAAGCAAGGCGAAGCCGTTCGAAAGACGCTCGACGATCTCATTCGACAGCGCGAGCTCGTGAATAAGATGCTTGTTCGCGCCGCCGACACATCCCAAGGCACGCAAGACCTCATCAAGATTCAGGAGAACACGATGAAAAATCTCGAAAATGAAATCAGTGGGTACCGGCAAAGCGTCAAGAAACAACGGTACACCCAATGCTAACTAGTCTTGAAACTTGCAAACTCCGATTTAGGGACATGATCCAGCAGCTCGTGACGGACCGTGATCGGTACGACAAAGAAGCAGAAGCCGCCAACAAAAAGTATCGCACCGCCCTTGAGGAGGCCAAGCTGCAGGACCTTCAAGTAGGCGATGACATCGATGTAAGATCGTCACACTCGGATAGGTCGTATCGCTCCAAGACAAGATCAACGAGGGCGAGGCGCGGCTCAAGCAGCAGCAAAATCTGTACGAAGCCGTGCGCAGCGACCGGAACCTGTACAGCAAGAGCCTCATCGAGTCGCAAGAAGAAATCGCCGACATGAAGCGCAAATTCAAAATCATGAACCACCAAATCGAGCAGCTCAAGGAAGAAATCACGACAAAAGACCATTCCCTCGTGAAGGAGCACTTTGACCACCACAAAGTGGACAAAGTGCGTTCTTATTCTCCACATTATCGGCGGTATGAACGGAAGTGCGTAGGACAAAGAAACCCTCAAAGCCGAGCTCACTCGCATCAAGAAGCAAATTCAGAGCTCCGAGCAAATCATCACGAATCAGGTACTCTTCACAAGCCATGGTTCCTTGACACTGGAACTGAATTTCATGGATGTAGGAGCAAGAGATCTCCAAATTGGCCTCAATTATCCAAGAGGCCGACGACGAGCGCCAGCGCCAGCTCAAAGAGTACAACGCCGTCATCAACGACCGCGACAACCTTCGCGCACAGCTCATTCTGCGCAAGTACGTCTGTCCTCATTAGTTCCACATCCATTTACGTTCACGTTTAGTGAGGAGCTCAAGTCGCTCTATGAAAAGATTAAGATCCAAAAGTCCACGCTCAACATTGGTCAGGTTCAGTACGCCGAGCGCGTAAAAGAAGTTCGCGCACTGGAGACGCGCGTCTTGGACCTCATGGCGGAGCACAAAAAGACAGAAGAGCAAATCTCGTGCACCGGGTACGATAAAGCATGGGTGCCGGTAATTAGACAAATGTCTTGTAGCGACCTCAAGAGCGAACTACTTCGCCTCGAACGCGACTTGCTTCAAGAACGCACCAAGATCAAAGCCCTCTCAGAGGTCCACGACGCTCTATTTTACCTTCTCTCGAATCCAATTGTAGGAGTTGGATCACCCCATGAACGTGCACCGGTGGCGCAAGCTCGAAGGCAGCGACCCCAAGCGTTTCGACATGGTGCGTACTATCGAGTTGAGAGGTTGGTTTGTCACGTCTGATGTAGATCCGCAAAATTCAAGTGCTGCAGAAAAAACTCATAAAAAAGTCCGAGGAGGCGTGCATGAAGGGTGCGTTGTCCAAATGTGGCTTGGCACTCATGCGTTGTGTCTAGATTTGCTCATTGTCGAGAAAGAAAAGCTGTATGTTGAGCTCAAGAACGTGCTGGCGCGCCAGCCAGGACCCGAAGTCGCCGAGCAGCTACTGGTCTATCAAGACAACCTCAAGAAGAAGCAAGCTCAGATGAAAAGTACACATATTCCTCGTGACGACAAGAGACAAATCACCTGCGACTAGATATGGAGAACGAGCTCGAAATGTACAAGGCTCAAGTCCGCGAGTACAAGCACGACCTCCAGCGCATCGACAAGGAGATGCTCAAACTCAAAGAAACATGGCTCCACAAAGTCCGTGCGGAAGTCAACGAGCTTCCCGTGGGCCCAGAGATGGACGATGTTGAGCCACCCGAGCAAAGCAACAACCAAGGGTTTGCTGTCGTGCACCACAGTGTGGGATCAGACGAGATGTATCTGTGTCGTAGGACAGAGCGACCGGCTCCGCCCGCCGTACCGAGCCCGCTCGACGAATCCATGTTTGCACTCGGCAAATAAGCGTCCCTTGCATGCTTTCATATACTTGGCTATCAATTCAATACAATACACAACAGTTCGCGCAGCCCCGGAATTAACGATGCGGACAAAAAAACCAGCTTTGCTTGCAAACACGAATTGGCGATACAAATTTATTTGTTGAACTTACATCGACGAAGATGCAAGGGAAAAAGGGAAACATCAAACGTGAAAAACATTCCACCAGATAATTTTTACCTGTTAGATATTCAAAAAAGAGGTATGAGACATGGAAATGACACAATGGCCGAGTGGTCTAAGGCGCTGGATTTAGGCTCCAGTCTTCGGGCGTGGGTTCAAATCCCACTTGTGTCATCAG
>NW_008246111.1:464508-465758 GCF_000281045.1 Saprolegnia diclina VS20 | reverse complement strand
CGCCGCGCGACGGCCCCTCCGTACCGTACCGGTACACGAATCCTACTCGCAACGGAAAAGACACCCAGCGCAGCCAAATTGCTGGTCGTGGGGAGCTGATCGCGAGGCCGTGACAGACAGGCCAACTGACTGGCCACGTTGGTGCACGCCCTCGAAGTGATGTATAATTTCTCACATCGTTTTTCACGGCGTGAAATTCGGCCTTTCTTCATACGCCAGATGGCTGAGCGCATTGCTTTCGCGGCCATCTCAGCTCTCCAGTGTTGGCCGCCACCTCGCTCGCATTTCAGCCGTGGCAAGCTCCAGCGTTTCCCACAAAGAGATCGCCAAGGGACACTACGAAGTTTGCCTTGCACCTGGAGAGGGCGGCAAGCAGCTGAGCACTTGCTTGCCGAATTCCAAAGGGTTGGTCGGCGGCACTGGTCAGCTGAATACATGGGCGGCTTTGTATGCAGTGCCTCTACACTGTACGCGTGACAGCGACTCGGATTTAAAATCTTGGTAGGACGCCTTGAAGTATCCATCGCAAGTACGCTCAGCTCTGTTCTCAGTCGCGACCACCGCACGTGCTATTCCGTGTACCCGCATCCACGCCCGCCTCCCTACAAACGCCGGGCCATCGCAGCGAGGTGGACGTTAGAGGACAAGCTTGAGTGGTAGTGGCAAATAAATTCAATGGACCGGTTTTTGCAGCGGCGAAGTTCGCACATAAAAGACGCTCGCTTGGGCGCCAGCTGGTGGGGACGAAGTTCGAAGCCGCGGGAGTGCATACAAAGTGCAAGTGTGGGGTCGACAACGTTGAGGCGCACCCGTGAGTCACGGGCCCGTCCACCGCGCGATTGGCCGTGGGTTCAATACAATGCGCGCCCAGTCAGTTCGGGGGCGCCAACCACACCGCCTCAAATCGCGACTCACCCCTCGTTACGAAGTCGATACAGCAGCATGAGCACCATCCCGGACGAAGCCGAACTCATCGCGGCCGTGCAGCAAGTGCTCGCGGAGAACCCCGAGTTTGGCGCCAAGCGCATCGCGGCGACCGTCAAGGAAGCCAACGACTGGCAGGTGGGCGAAAAGCGGGGTACGACTTTGGTGTATATTTGAGTGGATGTGAAAAAGACCGGCGCAGCTGACGAGTGATATCCTCCCGTAGTCGCCAAGCTCCTCAAGAAGCATTCTGTGATTTCCCCGCCGTCGCCTAAAATGGACACCAACCAGGAAGACGAAGTCGTCGTGCAAGTCGACGCCAAGAT
>NW_008246111.1:448420-463982 GCF_000281045.1 Saprolegnia diclina VS20 | reverse complement strand
TCGAGGAAGAAGCTGTCGTCGAGGAAGAGGCTGCCGTCGAGGAAGCCGCTGTCGAGGAAGCCGCTGTCGAGGAAGCTGCCGTCGAGGAAGCTGCCGTCGAGGAAGCTGCCGTCGAGGAAGCTGCCGTCGAGGAAGCCGCCGTCGTAGAAGAAGCTGCCGTCGAGGAAGAAGTTGTCGTCGAAGAGGCTGCCGTCGAAGAGGCTGTCTTCGTGGAAGAAGCCACTACCGAGGAGGCTGTCGTCGAAGAAGCCGCTGTCGAGGAGGCTGTCGTTGTCGAAGCGACTACCTCGTCCGAAGAGGAAGGCGTCATCGTTGAAGAGGCTGGCTCTTCGGAGGAAGAGGGTGTCGTCGTCGAAGAAGTTGCCGCTGAGGAGACTGCGGTTGAGGAAGAAGCCGTTGTCGCCACCGAAGAGCCCATTGTCGAAGCCGCCGTTGAAGATGAAGCGCCGGTCGCTGGCGAAGAGCCCGTGCTCGTGGACGAGCCCGTATCGGAGGAACCCATCGTTGTCGATCAACCGATCACTGAGGAACCCGTCGTCGTCGTCGCCGAAGTCGAGGCCCAAGTTGTGGAGGCTGAGGCCTCTGCTGTTGACGCCGTCGTCGAGGTCGCTGCCCCGGTCGTCGAGGTCGCTGCCCCGGTCGTCGAGGTCGCTGCCCCGGTCGTCGAGGTCGCTGCCCCGGTCGTCGAGGTCGCTGCCCCGGCTGTCGAGGTCGCTGCCCCCGTGGTTGTCGAGCAGGCTCCGGTTGCTGCGCCTGTCGAGGCCATCCAGGCTGAAACGAAGACGGTTGTTGCCGAAGTCACCAAGTCGGACGATATCGCTGTCGCTGCGGCCGCTGCCGTTGGTGTCGCCGCCATTGCTGGTATTGCCGTTGTGGCTGCTGCCACCGAGGCGCCCAAGACTGTCGAAGTCGCTAAGCCCACGGAGGTCAAGGCGGAGACCGCCAAGCCTACGGAGGCCAAGGTCGAAGCCAAGGTCGAAGCCAAGGTCGAAGCCAAGGTCGAGGCCAAGGTCGAGGCCGTCAAGGAGGCTGTCCAGGTCGAAGCCAAGGCTCGCGGTATTGAAGTCAAGTCGCGCGGCATTGAGGCCAAGCCCCGTGGCGTCGTCGCCGGCTACGACAACGCGCCGACGCGCTCGATCAACGGCCCGACGCCGTCCTTGAACAAGGCCGCCGAGAAGAGCGCCGCGTGCAGCTGCTCCATCATGTAGACTCCCCCAGGTTCATTTTTATTCGGTTTATAAACGCATTTCACTTGAGTACCGCTGGTGCCGCACCGCCTAACGAGTCGCTTCCGAACGAGAAGCGAGCGACCCATATTTATGCATAGGGTGCTGCAAGGAAGAGGCTGCAGAATGGCCAAGCTCACTGCATGGTGATCGATGTACCGTGGTGTATTATGCATTTGGAGCCTGCCTGTACAATCGGCCATTATCTGGTCGGCTGTAATCTGATATACTGCATTTCTATTCGCTGTGTTTTTGAATATTAAGCCAATCACGATAGCCATTCCGCCCAATTTCAGCCAATCCAGATCGCAGCATCGCTGATCGACCAAACACCAGTCATCATCATTTCCAAGCATGGCCAACTTGTTCCAAGCGATCTGCAGCAAGCGCAACTTTGGCGTCGGCCAGAAGGTCACCCGCGGGATCTGGAAGCGCTTCGAGGTAGAGACGCCCTCCGAGCATGCATGTGCAGGAGGCTCATGCATCGTGTAGACGGCGGAAGCCTCGTCCTACGTCGAGATCACGCGCGTTGCGCCGTCGCAGGACCTCAAGCACGGCAAGGCCTACGGCATCAAGGTCTTTCGCGGCGTCAGCGAAGGGTACGTACGAGGGCCTTACTTGCCTCTCGCTCACGGTAGAGTTGTGTATAGCAAGGAGCGTCGTGTCGATGGCGTCCTGAAGCGCGACTGGGCGGTCGTCGCATAAGGAGGGTAGAACTTATTAGATTCGCCGCCGGCGCACACGCATAAATAACCGCTAGATAATATGCACCGTGCTGCTTGGAGGACACGCCCCGCGTTGCATGCGTCCCGCACGGCCACAGCGTCTGCCATGTCTTCCAGACTCACGCTCACAGGGTCCAGGACGAATAGCGAGCGCAGATACGTTGCCCAAGAGGACACCACTACCGTTGCATGGACGCAGACCGCGGATCCTACGTGGGTGGGTCTTTAGCTGCGCGACGATCCACGTGCTGTTGGTCACCTCGGATGCTACTGACACTCTGGCAAGCCTGCTACCATCTAGTTGAGCGACGATGATCCTGGGCCCTTTGATCAACGGTCCAAAGCTTGATTGAGGGAGTCGTCGGAGAAGCCAACAAGCTTTCGAAGTCTCATATTTTGTGCTGACGCTCCCATCGATGACGTGGCAGTTCGTAGGACGACCTCGTCGTGCTCCACAAGCCACTTCGAGCGTTCTGTCCAAAAAGTATGTTGCATCTAAATCCACTCACTTTTTCTATAGAGAAGCCGCCGAACAGCGCCGACTTAGCACACAAATCCGGGTGTTTTTATCCTTGCCCATCGTCCAGACCTCATTGGCTGCTTTCTCGTCCTTCCCAGTCAGTCCTCGTCGGCGGATTCCATATTTTCGCACCGCCGGTATGCTTCATGCGGTACGCCCTCCGACCACGCGGCCCAGCCGACGACGACGATGTTGCGTAGGTCGAGCCGGTCGCGCCGCCCAAGTGGCATGAGGAGCTCCGGTCTGCGCTCAAGATGCCCGAGCTCCTTGAGCAGCTCACGTGCGACAAGTTTGGCATCACGCGCAGCGCGTCGTTGACGCAGTTTGGCTACATTGACCTTGGCACTGCGTACGCCTTGGCGACGAAAGTCTGCGTGATGGAGCGTGATGCGTAGGACGACGTCCGCCAAGTCGATCGTGCGTGGTTGCGACGTGGTGGAGTACCTCACGCTCTGCAACACGGGCGAGTTTCCGATTTCGCTTGCGTCCGCCCGGGTTCTGGACCACGCCGACATCTTCAACGTTGCGCTTTCAACGCCCATCTCGCTCTCGGGCGCGCCGCTTCGGCTGCGGGTACACGCCTAACGTGTGGCTAGTATCGACGACTCGTATGTAGATTGGCTTGCACCACAACAACGAGCGCAAGCTCCCGACGTCGGCGCCGATCGAGACGTACCTCGTGCTCATCTTTCAGTTCCCGGGCGTCGGCAACCTCGTGCAATTCACGACCCACTCGTTTGTCCTGCTCCACCCGCTGCGGCTTGTGCCGGCGCGGGTCGGCGACGTCGAGTCGTCCCTGGACGCCGAAGCCAGCGCCTTTGTGCCGCTTGGGTGGCGCCAGGCGTTCAGTTCGTCTCCTGCCGTCGTTGCGTCGCTGCCCGAGACGGCGTGGCCGTTGACGTCAGCGCTCTCGAAGCTCGTGAAGTCCATTGAGCTCGACTACGCTGCTACGCCGTCCGTGCCGGCGATGGTGCTCCGCACCGTCGAGATGATGCAACCTGCCATGTTGCAGCAGCTGGATCCGTACGTGTTCAAGCAGCATACTTGCATCCAACTCGAAGAGATGCAAATGCACCACGACGCCACCGTCTACGATCTCCATGTTTGCGCCGCTGCTGTCCCAAGCTCGTTCTCATTGCTGTTTAGGACGTTCGGCTCCGCGTACCCAAGGCGCACCGCCACCACCGCAGTGACGCGATGGTTGTCACCCTCGACGTGCCTGGCATCCGCGAAGCCAGACCTCTCGTCGGACTTCGTGACGTAGTGCGGCTGCGACCCCACCACGCTGGCTTCGCCCACCTAGAGATCGTCGGCGTCGTCGCGGAGCTGCGCACCTCGATCGTGACGCTCGTCGTGCCAACGATTAGCAGCGGTACGTCTCTGTTTGGGCCATCTCGCTCACTCACGGCGACGCATAGATGGGGCGCACTTGGACCTCGTGTACCAGCTGAGCCCCTTCCACGGTCCAATTATTTCTTAGTCTTATTGTTCGTGTCTGATGTCGCAACTAGTGCGCTTCATGTACCAGCGCTTGGGGTTCCAGATGGTCTACTACGCTCTGGGTAAACTCTCGACCGAGGCGTTTGCGCTGCTGCACCCGTCGTCGCCACAGTCGCTCGACCACGCGGCCAATCCCAAGCTCGAGATGCACAACCCGACGCTCAACGAGCACCAAACGAGCGCCGTCACCCGCATCGTCGCGCGCGCAAGTGGTGCCGCGCCCTACATCATCTTTGGTCCACCAGGCACGGGCAAGACGGTCACGGTCATTGAGACGATCTTGCAACTGCTGGCGACGTCCCCCAGCGCGCGGGTGCTGGCCGTTGCGCCCTCGGACGCCGCCGCAGACGTTCTCGCCACGCGCCTGCGCCTGCACTTGGGCGCAAAAGCCCTCTTCCGACTCAACTGGCATTTCCGCAGCGTACGCAAACTGACGTGCTCCATGATTTGTGACGACTGCGGTAGATGGCGTCAGTGCCGGCCGAGCTCTTGGGCGTCTGCTTTACAGAGGGCGGCGACATTTTCTCGCTGCCGCCGCTTACGACGCTCGCAGCGTTCCGCGTCGTGGTGACGACAACCTGTGCTTCGGGCGTGCTCTCGATCGCGGGGCTGGCACCAGGTCACTTTCGCGACATCATCATTGACGAAGCGTGCCAGGCCACCGAAGCCGAGGTGCGGCGGCCATCCTAGCAAATGTTGAGGTATCTGCGACGTAGACACTGGTGCCGCTGCTCCTGTACGCGCCCGGTGTCCACGTCACTCTTGTCGGCGACCCGCGGCAGTTGGGGCCGCAACCGAGGTCACCGGCGGCGATTTCGAGTGGCTTTGCCACGTCCTGGCTCGTACGTCCACCGCTCGTTTTGCTTGCATTTTGACGAGAGATAGGAGCGGCTCGTGAACGACCCGACCAACGTCTACAACTGGAACGCGCAGAGAGGCAAGTTCATTACGATGCTGCAGCACAACTACAGATCCCACCCGGCGCTCCTGGAGCTGCCGTCGCGCCTCTTTTACCGCGGCGCACTCGTCGCCTCGGGCAACATTGCCAAAACGCATGCGCTCACCCAGTCGCACAATGCACACTCTGCGACAAGCTAACGGGGCCGCGTAGGTGGGACGGGCTCGGCGGTCGCGGCCACTTTCCGATGGTGTGGCACTCGGTGCATGGAACGCAGCACAAGGAGCTCGACGCGCACTCGTACACCAACCTGGACGAAGCCTTCAAGGTACAAACGGCCGTGCCGCGTACGCTGAGCGAAGTCTAGATTGTCCAACTCGTCGAATCGCTCGTCACGTCGACGTCGGTGTCGGTGACGACGGCCGACATTGCAGTCGTGACGCCGTTTCGCCGGCAGGTCGTCAAGATCCGTCACATGCTCCGCAACCGCGACTTCGGCGGCGTGAACGTCGGCACGGTGTACAACCTCCAGGGCCAAGAGGCCAAGATCGTGCTCGTGTCGCTCGTGCGCACGCCGAGCCGTCGGAACGCGACCAGAATCCCGATCCTGAGCGACGCCAAGCTCTTCAACGTGGCTGTGACACGGGCCAAGGCGCTGCTGCTCATCGTCGGTCACCCAGGTCTCCTCTCGCAACAACCGTTCTGGGGTGAATTGCTGGACCATTGCGTCAAGCAAGGCGGCTTCCGCGCCTCGCCCGTCGGCGACGAAGTCGGCCATCAGTCCGACCGCGAAGACGACGTTGTCGAGCACTACGACGATGGCAAAGCATGCAACGCAGCGGTCGATGGGCCCGACTGGCGCGTCTTTCTCTAGTTGGTGCCAACCGTGTCCTTTCGTACGATTTTTCTCGCTTTTTTCGTATGAATTCGATAATCACATTGCGTTGGCGCTGGCGGTAATGGCCAGGGCGGACTGGAGAAATCTTTTCAAAAGACGGTCCTCAGAGTTTGCTAGCACCTGCTGCTGACTAGCAAGTCCATTCTACAAAACCCGTACACGGCCGCTGGGGATTCGGGACCTCAGACAGCTACAACGCCGTCGCCGGCAATGCGGTGCGCTATGGAGTCATTTTCGCACCGCACTAAGCTTACGGTGTGCTTACAACTGTATAGTTACTCAACAGTACTAGACCTCTAGCTCATAGATCGAGTACTGTAGTTTGCGCAGTACTTGTGCGTGCACGAAGTGAACATGCAGCGTTGCCACGTCGCTTGAGAAAATCAAAAGCCGGAGCCGTTTGGACCAATCCGATCTTAGCTCGTGTATGATTGGTTGGTCGAAATCGAATGCACCAATCAAAAGCTCGCTTGTATATCTTTTGGGGGCATCACACCCACTGCGCTCTTCAAACGAGTGGAGAGACACACTGGGGTATGCGTGAGTACACACATGTGGCAGGAGATTGATCTCATGACGCAAGAGCGGCCCGTCCGCAATCAGTGGTGCTAGACGCATCGCCAGCTTCATTTTCCAATCGGCAACGACCTCATGCTGCAGACGCTCGCTGCTTTGACGCTCGTCGCGTCTGCGACGGCCATCGACTACCTTGGCGGCTTCATCGAGCCCGCGCACAAGCAGTGCGTCGACATTTGCAAGAATTCGAACCCGAAGCCGGGGTGTTTCAATCCCGCCGACGACTGCCACACCAAGCTCCAGCGCCCCGGCGACTACGACTATATGGTTTTCGACCAGATCTACGGGCCGCAGTTCTGTCGCGACCTCGACAACGGCGTCGACTCGATGATCACGCACCAAAACGTCGCCAAGGGCGGTCTTGCGTGTGCCAAGCCCGTCAAGTCGGAACTCTTCATCCACGGCCTCTGGCCCAACTACAACGCCGGCTACCCCGGGTGCTGCAACGTCACAGACTCGATTCCGAATCAGCCGTTTGACGCAACCACGTTTGCGACCAAGTTCCCGACTCTGTTCAAGGACATGACCGAGCAGTGGACCGACCCCGCGGTGGGCAACGCCACGGAGCGTCTCTGCCAGGGCTACAACCACGAGTTCCAGAAGCACGGCATCTGCTTTGGCGCGTTCGGCGCCGACTACGACCGCGCGGCGGCCCAGTACTTTCGCGCTGTCTTGGACGTCAACGTGCGTCTGACGGACGCGACGCAGCAGGTGGCGTCTTGGGCAGCGTCGACGGCGACCAACGTGACGCTCGACGATGTCCAGAAGCTCTACACCAAGAAGATCAACGTCCTCTGCTCTACCGTCAGTGGCGAGTCGACCAACCGCATTGTCGCCGTCCGCACGTGCTGGTCCAAGGCTGTGCCCAAGGACAGCTGCGGCGATGCCGAACTCGTTGCTGGTGCGCCGCAGGACTGCTCCGGCGCGCTCTCCACCACGTGCAACGCAGCGTTGCCGCTCGATTTCTCGGCCTACTCAGTCTACTAACACCCAACGCGTCATAATGAATGCAGTTGGTTGCGTTATCTCTGCCGACTACCGCGACATCGCACCAAAAGGTAGATAGAATGTCGGTCGTGGCATGGCTCTAGCAGGGCGTCGAGGATGTCGACCCGTAGTAAGGTGCGTTGAACTGAGAACGCGCTTGCGTCGTCCGCCTACGATGCCGTACAGCAACCAGCGATCCAGTGCAGAGCCTACCGCACGTAAAAGCGCACGAGCAAAAGAATGACGGCGAGCGACACGAGCACGCAGAGACCCAGCGTGGCCTGGAAGGGTGCGTCTCGACCACGAATCGTGCCAGGATGCTGCGTACCATGGCTTGGATGGCGGAAATGGCTGCAAACTCGTCGCTGTTGGCGACGACCAGCGTCTTTTCACCCGCGGATTTCATCTCGAGCCTGCGCACAACGTCTGTAAAAGCCGCCGTAGCAATGCAATGACGTACCACACGAATGCCCATGCGCCCACCGATGCAAAGACCAAGTCGCCTTGCCACAGCAGCGCAACCACGTTGGCCATGAGCAGCGTGCTAAAGCAGCTGATGTAAATGTACATGTCGAGCGGGACGCCGACGGTCGCCAGCGCCACCGTAAGGCTCGCGATTGTCGTCGCGCCGAGCCAGCTACGACGAGTGTCAACTTGATACATTGCGATTCGAAGCTGCACCTTGCGTACAGCGTGAAGGGCACACGCATCCAGAGATAGTCAGAGACGCGGCGGCACGGGTACCCCACGTCCTTGTGAATCGACAAGGTTGCGAACACATGGGGCGGCTCGACGTTCTCGAGCACGAGCACGTAGGCGGCAAACATACTCAGCCAGAGCGCCGACATGGCACCAAAGGCGACGACCATACAGTCGGCGCTCGCCGCTTCAAAGCAAACGGTTTGGAGCACGAGCCCGAGACTCGTGAGTGTATAGAGAATTTCGAGCTGCGGAAGGGGCAAGTCGGCGCACGGCACGATGCACTCGCGCCCGATAAAGCCAAAGAGGAAAAAGACCACGACCCAGTAGAGCTGGTCGGCTTCGCGGGGGAGGACCATGACGGTGGGATGGCGCTGACGGACGTCGTCGAGCGCGAGTGCGTTCGCAGCGTTGCGCCAGAGACAAATGACAAACGACAGCGCCATGGCGAGGCGCAGCAGCAGCATGCGCCGTGAGTGCAGACCCCGTAGCTGCGACGTGATCCGCATCCGACCGTTTGGCTCCGAGATTTGTCAGTATTTAATGCTTTGGTTTGTATGAGCATACAATAATCAAGACAAACGATCTTGGCGCCGCGGACGCGCACGTTGTTCGAAACGAAGCTTTGACACGAAAGTGCGCTGGGAACAACAAGCGCTCATTGTTCGAGAAGCCACGACCCAGAACATGAAGTTGCCGTGGATCCTCAGCGCCTTCTTGGCGGTCGCAGCGGTACCGCTTTCACCCGCTCGCCGCGTAGGCTCATCCGACGCGTAGGCCGCGTCGTGCCCGGTAGGCAACGTCTACGACGCGACGGCCGAGCAATGTGTGCCCTGCGCGTTTGGCTCGTGGGCTGACGGCGACATGACCCAGTGCCAAGTGCGTACTCTGGGAGAAACGACCACCGACTCATGTGACCGTAGTACCCCGTGACATGCCTCGCGGGCCTCGAACCTAACGCGCACGCGCGCAACGCGTCCGACTGCCTGCCCTGCGTGGCTGGTTGGTACAATGCTGGTACGCTATCGCGTGCACAGCTGGTGTACACTCACCCTGCGTAGCCAACGACGTCTCGTTGTGCAAGCGCATGACGTGTGCCCCGGGTACCGCGAGCACGGTCGTCGGAGCCAAAGACGCAACTGCTTCATGTACGTACACGACTTGGACTGCATGAAGCTAGATGGCAACGATATATTTGTAGGCAAGGCGTGCCCTGTGCTGACGTACTCGATGGGCGCGGACGCCCCCTGCGTGGCATGCCCACCTTTTCACTACGCGCCAGGCCAAAGCAGCCATTGCGATCTTGTGCAGTGTGCACCGGGGTACGATTTCTGGTTGATGTTGGCATGCTAAGCAAGCAAACGCATCTAGATCGCGCCCGGCGGGTAATTTGACATCATCCAGCGACTGCGTTCCTTGTCCGTCTGGAACGTACAGCTTTGGGGGTCTCGACACGGGTTCGCACCGGCCACAAAATCGCAGCTCATCATGGCCGCTTCCATAGAGTGTCATCCTGTCCAATGCCTTGGAGGCACCGAGCCCCGCGCAAGTACGTACACCGTCGACACTGACATTGGCTAATGGTACTGCGGTGTAGACGCCAAGAATGCCACCGACTGCTTGCCTTGCAAGCTCGGGTGGTTCTCGCCCGGAGGTCCGACCTAACATAAAGGAGCATGGCACTGAATGCGACTAGGCGACGTCATGTGTGCGCCGGCGACGTGCCCCAGCGGAACGGTCGCCAAGCACGGCGCCACTACGGCCTCCGACCACTGCGTGGCTTGCCCTTCTGGGTGCGTCCGACCATGCAACTAGTAAATCGTCGTACTGAGAGACTGTACTAGACACGTGTCGGCTGGGAAAGACGCGGCCAAGTGCACGCCGTGTCGCGCCGGCACCTATGCGAAGAGTGACATTTGCGCCCCCGCTGAGTGTTCTCCCGGAAGCTACGCCCCCGACTTGGCCAAGGATGTTGCCCGTACGAAGTGCTTGTCCCTACGCACGAGAGGCCAAGCACTGCGTAGATTGCTTGGACTGTGCGTTCGGCACGTTCTCGAACGGGAAAACGGACGCCTGCCACCCGTTCACGTGCCCCGGCGGTACTGCGTCGTCCACACCAGAGGAGAAAGAGGCACCTTGACGTAGGCAACGAGCCAAACACGAAAGCAAGCTTCGACGGCGACTGCGTTGGCTGCCGCCTCGGTATGACGCGGCATTTTGCGTGCAAAATATGATTGTGGCCTAGGGTTCTTCTCCGCGCCCAACACGTCGATTTCGTGTGAGCCCGCGCAGTGCCCGAAGAGCACCCAAGCCTCGTGCGATTTTCGACTGGGTACAGCACTTGACTAACGGGCAACCGTAGGCCCAACGCAACGTCGGCGGACGACTGCGGTCCGTGCCCGGCATTGCAGACTTCCATTGGCGGCTCGGCGCTTTGCGGAGCGCCCAACTGCACGGCAGGCTCTGGACCAACGCAGGATGGACAGTCGTGTGCAGTATGCGAGATTGGCACGTTCAGTCCAGGCCACGGTACGAGCCGAACGAACGTACTTTGCATTCACAATTGCATAGGTGCTCCTTGCCGCAAGGTGAAGTGCGCCCCGGGTCACACACCAGCCAAGGTAGCCGTCCCAAGAGGGCTTCTAACGCTTACATCAAGCACGCAGGGCGCGACCGATATGGCGACCGACTGTGTTCCGTGCCCTGAAGGCACGACCAATTTGGGTGCGCATTGCTTCGTTGGGTTTGAGCTCATCAGAGGTAGGGGGGACCATGACGGAGTGCACTCCGTGTCCGCGAGGGACGTACTCGAACGCAACAGCGGGTGCGCTGCATCGGTCGTCTACAGCGATATCGATATTCGGCGGCATAGGAACAAACACGTGCACACCAACTGCGTGCGAGCTCGGATGGGAGGCCAAGGTACACTCACCGATGTGCTCATCTGGACGTGGTAGCATGCCTCTATAGACTGGCGCCAAGCACAAGCGCGACTGCGTCATTTGCGGCCAAGGCTTCTTTAGCAACACGCAAACTTGCCAGCCGACGCAGTGCCCACTCAACCAAGCTAGCGCCAAGGTAGCTACTGCTGCAGCATCGCCACTTCGCCTGACGTCGTCCAGGGAGCCTACGACGCGATCGGCAACTGCACGGCTTGTCCGTTGGGTTGGATAGCTTCCATCACCAGCCGCGTGCTCAGCAATCTTGTGTAGGATACTTGTCCGAGGGTGGGCAGGATCCATGCCATCCTGCCGAGTGCGCCCCGGGGTACTCGCTGCCACCCAACACCACGCAGTGCCAAGCATGCCAGCCGGGCACATTTGGGAAAGGGCTGGCAATGCCGTGCGTGGCAATGACCTGTGCCCCGGGCACCGCGTCGAGCGCATTCGGGGTCTTCCACGACCTTGATTCGTGCCTTCCGTGCGCCAACGGTACGTGGAAGTACCCTCACGCCTCCGTCTTCTACTTGTTATAGGCACGTACTCGACAGGGAACGATGCTCAGTGCTTTCCGATTCTGTGTGCCCCGGGCACGACTGGTATCCCACAGCGCCGTCGAAGTCGACGTAAACCTATGTCGTAGGTAACTCGGGCGCCAAAGGACCTCAAGACTGCGTCGAGTGCCTTGCAGGATATACGTCCCTCGGAAACGACACAAGGTACACTGTGAGCGTCAGTCGAAAAGACGCAACCGTCTACTGCGTAGCTGCACGGCGTGTCCGTCGGGCACGTATGCCACGTCTGGAGCGAACAAGTGTCTGCCGACGACGTGCGACATTGGCTGGGAGCCCAATGCCAAGGCCACAAGTGCGACCGACTGCCGCCCGTGCAACGTCGGCATGACGTCGAAAGGCGGGGGCGCCCACTGCCGCCCCGTACGCTCCAGTTGTCGACTTGGTTTAGACTGAGCCTTGTCGCAGGTGGCGTGCCCGAAAGGAGCTTTTGCAACTGAGAGCTCGGGCGACTGCGAGCCGTGTCCGCTGGGCACCTACTCGGTACTGCCATTCCTATTGTTTGAGTTTGATGCGAAGCGAAGTAGAACGGCGACTCGATTTGCCGCCCCACGCAGTGCCCCCCGGGGCGCGGGGCTGTTCGAAACGCCAGTGACGCCGTCGCCGGTACGACACGGGAGCGATACGAGCTCCAGAGCCATCGATGCCGTTGTAGATTGCGAGGAGTGTCCTATCGGCACGTTTAGCATTGGCGACGACCATGCGTGTACCCCGACGTCGTGCGCTGTCGGGTCCGAGTCGGCGGTCACGGGGTCGGAGCTCGAGAAGGGGCATTGCAAGCCTTGTGCCGAGGGTTACTACAGCGCCGGCAACGGCGATCAGTGCAAGCAAGCCGTGTGTCCGCCAGGGATGTTTTTTCCTCTCGGAGCCAAGGACTCGCTCGAAAGCTGCACACTGTGCCCCGCGGGTGCGCTCCTAAACACTGGATTGCACAGAGTAAACATACACTGTCTGCAGGCCAATTCAGCGCCGGCGAACAAATGCCCTGTGCAAATACCACGTGCGCTCCTGGTACAAACGCGCGTGGGGAGTGATGCCTGACGCAGGACATAGGCTCGGCATCGCCAATGGGGGCCGCCGACGTCCAAGCGCAGTGCGCGCCATGCCCGCTGGGAACGTTCAGCTCGGGAGCGTCGGACCAGTGCCACCCGACAGCTTGCGCCGAAGGTCACGAGCCCGTGCCAAGTACGTGATTGGTTCATCGAAGTACCCACATCGACGCATGCTAGCGATGGCCAATGCCACAAGCTGCAAGGCGTGTACCGCCGGCTACTACTCCAAAGGCGGCGCCCAAGTGTGCAAGCCCATGACGTGTGCACCGGGCGCCTCGTCCACAGCTCTGCACGCTAGCGATACCAATGCGACGTGCGTCAAGTGCCCTCCCGGGTACTTTGGTCTCGGTGGCGCCCATTCTGTACGCGCATATGCCTTGCAGCAGCGCTTTATGTCGACTTGGTAGTGTGAGCCGGCGCAATGTCCCCACGGAGCAGCGTCCGCCCGCGTCGGCGCGAGCGACCCTGCCTCGACGTGCCGCGCATGCCCTGCGGGCGCCTACGGGCGGGGCGGCGTCGACCAGTGCAAGCCCACTCAGTGCCCACCGGTGCAGATTGTGCGCTTGAGCGCAAGTGTACTCACTATGGCTCTGACGTTAGGGCACGGCCTCTCCCAGCAACGTGGACCACCCAGAGGACTTCTGCGTCACCTGTGCGCCGGGGTACACGCGTGTATAACTCGAGAAAGGCACTTATTGTGTGTGGTGTAGAACGTACAGCCCGGGCGGCACGCTTCGCTGCACCCCTACGCAATGTGCTCCGGGCTATGCTGCGCCCGCCGGTGCAACGGACCCGCTAGCCAACTGCAAAATTTGCGTCCAAGGCAACTTCACCATCGATCAGACGTGCACGGGCTTGGTGGTGTGCCCGGTGGGCTTTGGCGCGCCCGCCGGTGCATCAAGCGCCCAAGACCAGTGCGTGCTGTGTGACCCGGGGTACTTTAGCCTCGGCCAAGCCGCGCCATGCACCCCCGTCACCTGCGCGGCAGGGTACGCTCCAACGCTATACTGAACACGAACAACCATTTGTGTAGATCGGGCGCGCCACAAGGAACTGCTACCTGCCAGTCATGTGCACCGGGGTACTACAGCACCGGTGGCACAGGCGCCGACGCGGTGTGCAAGCCCATGACTTGTGCGTCGGGCTATGGCTCGTCGGCCGTTGGCGCCACGGACGCCGCAGCCACGTGCACACTGTGTCCCGCGGGGTATCAACCTCTCTCAACTGCAAACTCAACTCTCATCGTCATAGATCCTTCTCGGCGGGCCAATTCCATCAGTGTGTCGCCACAAAGTGCCCACCCGGAACGAGTTCCCCCGAGGTTGCCGCTCGCGGGTCGCTCAACCAGTGCCTCACGCGGCCGTGGTAGGGTGCCGATGTGCCCATCCAACAGTGCACTCTCTGTCCAAGCGGGTCCTTCTCCCGCGGCGGCAACGCTTCGTGCGAGATTGGGCAGTGCGATACTGGTACGACCCGTGAACTCAACTTGAGCTAACTCTGCATTGTTCCCGTAGGCTTTGCGATGCCCCCGGGCTCGGTCCGTGCCGACGACTGCCTCTTGTGCGGTGACGGGTTCTACTCGACAGGTACCTCTCCTCCACGCCTCCGAGACTCATGCCGTACATAGGTCGTGCAACGCAGTGCATCGCCTGCAAGTGCGGCGCCGACTCGACGTGTGTGAATGGTTTGTTCACCCATCGGCCGACCAGCCGCGCAACTTTGCTCTAGGCACGTCGACGTGCGTTGCTTGCCCTGCCGGCTACAAGAAACAGTCCACCACTGGTGTCTGCATCGCGACGACGGCGCCAACCTACGTACGGACAAAGTAGTGAGCCTATTGCTGAGGAATGCTCCTTAGGGTGCGGTCGTGACACTCCAAGTCGAAGGCTACGCGCCGTCGCTTTGGAGCGATGTGCTTGTGGATGCCCTCACTTCGTTACTGGCGTTGCATCTCGCCGGTACCCGATACCATGAACCAACTCACGGTTTCATTCCCATGAGGATAGATGCAAGCATCGTCGCCGAGCTCTACGCGCGGACGCCGACGACCGACACCACCAACCCCGTGGGCGCCAGCAGCGCGATTCTTCGTTTCGGCGTCGCGACGGCAGACGGGGCCGCCGCGCTCGTTGCGTTCTGGAAAGACACATCGCGTGTCCAGGCGTTTGCTACGTCGGCGTCGGCCGCCGGTGGCCTCGAGCGTCTTCGGTACGTGTGTACTCCAGCGCCCTTGATCTAAATATGATGGCGCCTAGATCGCTCACGGTCCAGGCGGTGGACGGTGCTGATGCTACACCGGCCGCGGCCGACGCACCGGTGGCCAAGTACGCGTTGGCCGTCGACAGCAGCAACGAGACAATGACGCCTGCGATGCACCACCGCTACAACCTTCATGTTGGCCTCGGTGTCGCCGCCATCAGCGCCTGTACGTTTGCATGATATGGTTGTGGGTCTCATGCTGGATGCCTAGTCATCGGTTTCGTGGGTCTGCGCCGAGTGCACCAATGGAACGCGGCTCTCAACGCCGACGCTTCGACAATCTCTGCGAACGCTATTGTGTTGTCGGCGTCCGTGTAACAATGCATATATATACCCCTTTTTCTGTGTGACCCGTCCCTTGGCGACTTGAGTTTCGACGCCGCGTGCGATAGTTGAACGACAGTTTTGTGCATTTTGAAACGCCCGCGCGTCGTGCCGTTGGAGATCACGTCTACAAGTAAAGTGATGGCAACGTCATCTCTACCCGTGTATTCGAGCTGGCGATGTGTGCGATGCTGTGGGAAGTGACCGCGTGCGGCAGCCGCGTACCATAGCATAGCCTCAGCAACGACAACCCTTCGGTTTGGCTGCATTTCCTCTGAGGTATACCGGTGTTTCTGCACCTGCTGACTGGTACATTGACTGGAGCGAGCGGACCTCCTTGACGCCAAGAGGCGCGTCGCGGGCGGTGAAATATTCGTATCTTTGCCC
>NW_008246111.1:428568-448252 GCF_000281045.1 Saprolegnia diclina VS20 | reverse complement strand
TTTGTATCTTGTTCGACGTCCCCGAGCTATGCACGTCGCCCAGCTCCACACCAAGCCGCTGCTGCTGCTGCGCCTCACGATGGCGCTGGCCTTCATTTCCTGCCTCTGGCGCAACTCGGTGCGCACGGGCGCCATGCGTGAAGTCGTCGCCGCCCACCGCTCGCTGCTCACGCCGGCCAAGACCGCGTTCTCGATCTGGGGCCTCATCTACCTCACGCTCTTCCTCTTTGTAAGCCGCGAGTGCATCTTCCCGTCGCTCTCGCTCTTGCCAGCCCACGCCAAGCGCGTCTACGGTCTTTTCATCGCATCGTGCGTCTTCAACATGCTCTGGCTCGAAGTGTTTGCAAGCGGCGCCATTGTGTGGTCGCTGCCCGTCATTCTCGTGCTGTGGGCGATCACTGGTGCGCTCTACCTCACGACAGCCTCGCTTGTACAGCTGCCGACGCTCTTTGACGGTCTGGCGATCTGGCCTCGTCGCACGGCTTACGAGTGCTCGTCGCTCTCGGACTACATCTGCCTCCGCCTCCCGTTCACGCTCTACTTCAGGTATGCACATCCTCGAGTACGCGTTCGAGTGCGCATCACAATGTCTGTGTTCTAGCTGGACGTGCGGTGCGACGCTTATCAATGTGACGGTGTCCCTCCGCGGACTCGGCTACGACCTCAACCTCGCCGTGTACATGGTGTGCTTGGCCGTGCTCTTGGCGGCTCACGTCACTGCCTTGGCCTACAATGGTACGAAAAGCTTCTGCGTCCTCTGTTCCTAAAGTCGCGCAGGCGATATCGCTTTCGGCGCTGTTGGTATCTGGACGTTGGCTTGGTACGACACTGAATTCGAAGTCGATGATGGCTCAAGTTCTGCCACGTACAGGCTGGCTGCCAAGCACGAAACCGGCCTCTCGCCGGTCGACGCCGACTACCTCGACGTCATCCAGCTTGTCGTACGCGCATTGCATTGTGTTGCACCTTGCTGATGGCGCTTTAGGCGCACATTGGTGCCTGGCTTCTCGTGGCCCTGATCGCCGGCCTTGTTCTCTTGCGCTGCTACGTCCGGTACGTCTGGCTGTCGCGTCGAAAGTATCTCTGACGCGGTCGAGTAGACGCTACGGCGCGCCAGAGCACGCGCACATGGATGCGAGCGGTGGCAAAAACGCCAACATTAGCATGTATGGCACCCTCTAAGAACCAGAATGCGAGTCTGTCGCCGCGTAACAATCCAGTGGCTTGGCCCGATGTTGTGTGTTGACACGCATAACCTCATTTCGTATACCTCGTTGGCGCGTCTTCCGCTCCGCAGTATAGAAAAGGCTCGGGCACCGTGTCCTTGCTGTTGACACGACTGTCGTAATGCGCGGATCGATACGCCCCGGGTGACGCCGTGGGGTCGATGGCGCACTTCAGCGTGATTACGCAAGGTCGTTCGACGTCGCTGGGAACGCTCGCGCACGGGCGGTTGTTGGCACCTGCTCGCGAGCCCTGCTTCTGCGGACCCGTTGGCATGCTCATCAAATTTCATTGACCTGCCAGGTTGCCCAAGGATCGAAGTTCGAATACATCGTCAAGCCAATGAAACAGCGTGAAGGCCACGGTGATCAAATCACATGTCTCTGTTGGCACATGTCACATCATCAGACTTCGATATCAGCTTCGATTGTACATGCCGGGCTCATATTTGGATTTGCCATCTCCAGCACACTCTGCTATGCGTTCAACATCCCCCAAGCTCGTCATCTGCGGCCCGCCCGCCGGCGGCAAAGGAACTCAGTGTGAGCTCCTCGTCGCCAAGTTCAACCTCGTACACCTCTCGACCGGCGATATGCTCCGCGCCGCCATCCAAGCGGGCTCGCCGCTCGGCAAGGAAGCGCAAGCCTACATGGACGCCGGCGATCTCGTCCCGGACGCGCTCATCATTCAGGTCGTCCTCGCGCGCCTCGAAGAAGACGATTGCAAGCAGCGCGGCTGGCTCCTGGACGGGTTTCCACGCACGCAAGCGCAGGCCGAGGCCATGCTCGCCCACCACATCGTGCCCAGCCTCGTGATCCTCCTCGATGTGCCGGATGAAGAGGTCATCAAACGCATCTCTGGCCGCCGCGTGGACCTCGCGACGGGCAAGACGTACCACATTACGTTCAACCCGCCGCCGCCGGGCGTCGAGGTCGTCCAGCGGTCGGATGACACGGAAAGCACGATCAAGAACCGGTTGGCAAAGTTCCACGACAACTGCGGCGCTGTCGTCGGCGCGTTCGCCTCTGTCGCAACGCTCTGCAAGGTCGACGGCATGCTCCCCAAAGAAGACGTCTTTGCGACGATCGAGTGCAGCATGACGCCACCGGGCTTTTGGTCCACGCTGTGGTCCAAACTTCAGTTTTGGAAGGAATAAGATTGCAATAATGACATAATAGGTTGATAGTTTCTTGATACTTCTTTTCTTACGACAGCATGACACCAGTACCACAAGACGCAAGAGGCCTCCTTGGAATGGATTTGTATCAAGTGCATAACATCAAGTCCACAGAATAGCACTTTTGATCTGCAGTTTTGTTTTTCACTCAACGATGCAAGCTCCAGTCGTACAAAGAAACGCCGAATCGAGTCCGTTGGCAAATGCAGTCGACAAGAACGGGGACACTCCAGTACGGTTGAAACCGGATAAACGGCTCATCGGTTGATCGAACCTTGTAACCGGCTACGAACGCTCCGCGGAAACCATCTGCTGCGTCCGCTCCGACGTTGAAGACGCGGCGCTTCCTGGCCATTGAGCTCCGTGGGCCACAGGAATGCGACGCGACCTCGAACTAAACGGTCGTAGTTGGTGCGATCCCGCCTGTCTGAGCCTCGTCAGGCCTCCCAACGTTCGTTTGCCGCTGAGTATACCAGACGAGAGAAGGGCGCGCGCATCTTCGTCCTACCGGTACTCCAGTACTGCGATGGTGGCTCGGATATTAGCGGGTGCAGTCGAGGATGCGTCGAACAAGCATTTTGTTGAGGCTGGTATACCTCGAAATCGATCAGCTCTACTGTCACCACACGAGCTTACCAAAGCGCAGCGAGACGTCGACACCAGCGTTTCAAAGCACCGACCACGAGAAGGCTACTGACACGCAACGCGTTGATACTCTGCGACGCCGGGGTCGACATCGCGCAAAGCGACTTATCGCGCCCCATCGCCCCACGTGCAAGATTCCAGTTGAATCTCGCGCATTGTAAGGCTACTTGCACACAACTCCACATCGCCGATCCTGGTCCCGATCCTCGCCATGCTTGGTCGGGAGTACCCACCTACCTCTGTGTACTCTACAAGGCGCCGACGATACGAGGCATACCCCGACCAAGTACCATCGCATCTAGTCTCCACCGCGGGCGCATCACGACGAGCGGCGCTGGGTCATCACCCAGCTCGCAACTGCGTCGAAGTTGCCAAATCGAAGTTGAAGTGGCTCAGCTGCGCGGCTACTTTTCATCCGTCGACCCGCAGTGCTTCACTCGTACACTTGCGCCCACGTCGCCATGCAGCTCCTTCTGACTTCGCTCGTCGCGGCCATTGCGACGACGGCCGGCGCCGCCTACGTAGACGCCTGGGGCCAATGCGGCGGCGTCGACTTTGTTGGCGACTCGACGTGTGTGCCGGGGCACCACTGCATCCGCCTCAACGAGATCGTGTCGCAGTGCCAGCCCCGCGACGAGTCCACCGAGGTTGCCGAGTTTGGGCAGTGCGGCGGCAAGTTCTACCTCGGGTCCGGCGTGTGCACGCCCGGCACGACCTGCACGCGCTTCAGCGAGTGGTACGCGCAGTGCCTTCCGGACGTCACCGCGCCGCTCGACTGGGCCGAGAGCGAGGGCGTTTGCTTCACGTCGCCGTCGCCCGGGTCGCCGATCCCAAAGATCCTCACGTTTGAGGCGTGCGTCGCGGCTGCGGCCAAGCGTCGTGGCCACTATGCCAACTGGAAGGTCTCGTCCAAGGAGTGCACAGTCTTCAATGCGACGACCAACTACTACGTCGACTACAACTGCAAGGGCGGCGCCAAGTACGACTTGCACAAGTGGGTCTGCTCGGGCAACTCGGACTTTCCCGGTACCGACCTCAAGACGCACGTGCGCGCGACGTCGTTTGTCGAGTGCGAGGCCCAGTGCGACGCGTACAAGCCGCCCAAGGGCGACAGCACGCCCTGCAACGCCTTCTCGTACGTGCTCGACACCAAGGCAGCGAAGGGCCGGTGCACGCTCAAGTGGTTCCCGGACGCCAACCGCCCCCCGTCGTCGAGCTGGGTCGGCGGCTTTGCATGCAAGCGTCTCCAAACCAAGTAACAATGACCATCTTCGACTGCTAATTTCTTCGTGTTGCGTCCAAGGACAACTAACTGCTCCGATCGAGCCCCGCGGCCACGAGTCCTGCTGCATGGCTTTGCATTTCGAGCCATCGCACAGACGGATGACACCCTGAGACACAGTTGTATACTCGAACGACAGACATAACCGCCAAGTTGAGATTTACTTACGCTTGCAGGCGATACTACCGTTGCTCGTCGTCTTGGGCGACGCCGACGTGTCCTTCCGAAGCTTGATGGAGCACTTGCCGTAGCCGGACGAGGCCTCGCGCACGTACGTGACGCCGTTGCAGCCGTCGCCGAGGTTGTCGCACGAGTCCAAGCACCGGTTGAAGCGAGTTTGGAACGTGTTGACTTCGTCGTTGGCGTAGTCGGCGTTGGCCACGCAGACGTACTTGTCGGCGTTGTACTTGACGGCGCTCGTAAAGCCCGGCGCCATCTCGTACGTGTACACCGTCGACGCGACGTTGCAGACCTTCTTGGTCGAGTCCCAGACCGCGAAGAAACGCGTCGTGCCGTCCTTGGCGGGCTTGGTGCCCGACTGGACGCAGTCGGCGAAGCTCTTGTCGCCCGTCGTCGCCAGGTCGTTGTCCAAAAGCGTCCACTTGAGACCCGCAAGCTCGAGCCAGCCCGCGGGCAACGCAGCGCCAGTGTCGTCCTTCTTGTCGTCATTGTTGCTCGGCACGCACTGCGAGTAGTCGGCGTTCCAGGTCTTGCACGTGTTGCCGGGCGTACACTGGGTGGCGCCCTTGTAGTCGTTTCCGCCGCATTGGGCCCAGACGCCGACTTGGCCGTTGCCGCCGGGCTGGCACTGCGAGTACCACTCGTTGATGACCTTGCAGTAGCTGCCGCTGGCGCACGTCGTGTCGCCGTTGTGGTTTTTGCCGCCGCACTGGCCCCAGACGCTTACTTGAGCGGTTGACGCGCTCCGGACGTGGATGGCCGACGCCGACGCTGTGAGCAAAACGACGGTACTAGCGATCTTCATGCTGCAGCAAATTGCAATGTGAAGCGCCACCTGGCGTGGCGCTCGGTGCTATCAGCTGCTGACCACACGCATACCGTAGACACATTCTGCACTGCTGCTCCTGTGCCCAGCCTGCGCAAAATCCGGGTGTGCTTGAAGTGCGGCGGCGCATGTGATTGGCTCGTTTACGATCGCCAGTATTCGATGGGCACATGAGCGGACAGCCGCTATCATTACTTGACCGCAATTCAGCTCCACCACGCTAACCGAAATCGTAATCGTTTGTCCCCACAGATGACGTGGCAGCACTGCAGAAAAGTGCAAAGGGAGACTCAGTTGCTGACCGTACCTATCTGGATACGGTATTGCTGTTTGGTCTGGCTGAGCTGGCGCGGTGAGCTCGTGCGGCACAACGGAATGGACAACTCGTTTGCGTGGAAATAGTATGGACAATGGTGTTCTGTGATGCTCTGGGATGCTGCGGTGAGCGCCCAGACGACGGACCGCGCCGCCGCCAATGGCTTCTCGAACGGCGAGAGGCGCTTGTTCCAAGGCGGCGCCTTTAGCATTCGAAAAAAGCCGTTCGAAAAACATTGAAGTTGTTCGAAAACAAAGGTCAGCAAGCGAATCTTTTCGGTCACACCAAACCTTCCAGCTGACGCGTCTTCTAGTCTCAAGCCGCTTCGGTTTGCTTCACTTTTCAATTTCTCTTGTCTCGCCCACGACCATGAAGACGGCTCTGATCCTCTCTCTTGCGTCCGCCGTTGTCGCGAACACGCTTGAAGCCGAGACCAAGGTCGTTGACGTCTGGGGCCAATGCGGCGGCAAAAACCACAACGGCGACACGACGTGCGCCAGCGGCTCCGTCTGCAATTTCTACAACGAGTGGTATTCGCAGTGCCAGCCCGGTGGCAGCGGCCGAGTCGGCCTCTGGGGCCAATGCGGCGGGAAGTCTCATACGGGCGACACACTCTGCACGCCCGGCAACGAGTGCAAGGTCTGGAACGACTGGTACTCGCAGTGCGTCCCTGGCACCGCAACACCGACGACGGCGCCTCCGGAGGACGTCGCAGTCCCGCTCAACTGGCTCCAAACCGATGCCGTGTGCTACAACAAGATGGACGGCGATGGCGACACGGCGGCGAACGGCATCACGTCGTACGATGCTTGCATCATTGAAGCTAACAAGCGCGGCAAGCAGTTTGCCAACTGGGATGGCGAGAAGTGCACTGTGCTCCAGAACGCCGACTCGTACAAGCTCAGCCGATCGTGCAAGAGTGCGGCAAAGTTCGACAACGACAAGTGGCAGTGCTGGGGCAACCACGACTACTGGAATAACGACGTAGGCAAGTCGACGACGAGCTTTGACAAGTGCCTCGCCGCATGCGCAAACTTTAGCGAGGGCGGCAAGAAGTGCAACGCCGTGTACTGGGTGCAGCACTGGGACAGCGACAAAGGCGTCTGCAACTACAAGTACATTGCCGACACGAGCAAGAAACCGTTCGTCGACGACATTGGCGGAACCGCGTGCATCCGCCGTGCGTAAAGTAGTCAGAAATTTTAGAATTCGTATCGACGACAATTGACTAATCATACACGCTCTTTCATGTACATAACTTCTTCGAGGCAGCAGTCTTCTACTAGAACTGCTCTGAAGCTTCAGCCCATGCATACCGGTACTGAGGAGCGCAATGATGTGAACGTATTATCCGGATGACGTGGCAGCACCAAAGACGAAGCTTTGACACGGTACTCGCTCGGCCCATCTCAAGAACAAGTACCGTACGCCGAATGAAGGATAGTCAAGAAGGGTGCCATTTATGTGAATAAGTATCCATCAACTTCGTCGTGACGAGCCTCTGCAACGACCTAGCCATCAAAAATCAAAACCCGTGTCTTTCATATCTTTATCTGGCGCTGAAGCGTTCAAGCTGATAGCTTCGTGGCTAAGGTAGGTATCCCAAGGAATGGCGCTACCGAGACGGGTTTGCGTGGGCATGAGGTGTATTTCAAGTCAACATAGTTGTTCGGCAATCGAAGAATTCGTGCTTGGGGTGCTCTATCGTTCGATTTCGATCCGACGCATGGTGTTGACTTGGTGACCAGCCATGGTCCTGAAGCTGTCCTTGCGTCCTCGCACGACGCTTCCAAGCGTCGGTCTCGAACCGAAGAACATCAGGTCGCGATCCATCGCCCAGTCTCGACACAAATCCATTTTCGACCTCTCGCTCACCACCATGAAGGCTGCTCTGATCCTCGCCCTCGCGTCCACCGTTGTCGCCAACACCCTTGAAGCGGAAACCAAGGTCGTCGACGTCTGGGGCCAGTGTGGTGGCAAAAACTACAACGGCGACAAGGCGTGTGGCAGCGGCAACTACTGCAAGGTCATCAACGAGTGGTACTCGCAGTGTCAGCCCGGCGGCAACGGCCAAGTCGGTGTCTGGGGCCAATGCGGCGGGAAGGACTACAAGGGCGCCACCCAGTGCACGTCCGGCAACACGTGCAAGACCTGGAACGAGTGGTACGCGCAGTGCATTCCTGGCAACGCGACGCCGACGACAACTGCGCCCGCCTCGAAGGGCTCGGCCGTCTCGCCGCCACTCAACTGGGTCCAAGTCGACGGCGTCTGCTACACCAAGGTTGACGGCGACAACGACACGACGACGAGCGGCATTTTGTCGTACGAGGCGTGCATTGCCGAGGCCGGCAAGCGCGGGAAGCTCTATGCCAATTGGAAGGACAACCAATGCACGGTGCTCCAGACCGTCTACTCGTACACGCTCGACAAGGGGTGCAAGGGCGCGGCCAAGTACAACCTCGACAAGTGGCAGTGCTCGGGCAACCACGACTTTTGGGGCAACGACGTTGGCCAAGCGCAGACGCGCTTTGACCGGTGCCTCGACTCGTGCGAAAACTTCAACGAGGGTGGCAAGAAGTGCAACGCCGCGACGTGGGTGCGCAACCCCGGCAGCGAGTACGGCGTCTGCTTCTTCAAGGCGTTTGACGACCGGAACAAGCGCCCGTCGATCAACGACCTCGGCGCGATTGCGTGCAACCGCCTTGCGTCGTCGCAGTAAACGCATCGAGTTTTGAGGCTGTTTTGACGACAACTAAGCCTCTAAATCCATGTCCTTTTGCCCACAAAAGTTTAACCGACCTGTCCATATCTCAAACATACAAACTTAGACTCTTGATCAGTGCAAACATTATCCGGATGACGTGGCAGCACCAGGCACAGCAATCCTACACCTGATCCAACTAACTGCCTGTTGAACGTGTTTCACCCGCGTCAAAAGCCGCGATGGGACTACCAAGGTGCGCGAGAGAGTGCAAGATCTCTGACGGCGAACACAATTGCAATGACAACGAACAACACAAGGCGGTGGTTGGTATCTTAGTGCTGCATGTACTTGGGGTTGCGCTTGCACGAGATGCCGCCGAGCCAGCTCGTCGACGGCTTGCGGTTAAAGTCGTCAAACGACTTGAAGTAGCAGACGCCAAACTCGCTGCCGGGGTTGCGCACCCACATGAACGCGTTGCACTTGTGGCCGCCCGACTCGTAGTAGTCGCACTCGTCGAGGCACCGGTCGAAGCGCGTCTGCGCCTGGCCAATGTCGCTACCGTAAAAGTCCGTGTTGCCGGCACACGTGTACTTGTCGAGGTTGTACTTGGCCGCGCCCTTGCACCCCTTGTCCTGCGTGTACGAGTAGACAGTCGAGAGCACCGTGCATTGGTTGTCCTTCCAGTTGGCGTACAGCTTGCCGCGCTTGTCGGCCTCGTTGATGCACGCTTCGTACGACGAGATGCCGCTCGTCGTCGTGTCCTTGTCGCCCTCGACCTTGTTGTAGCAGACGCCGTCGACCTGCGCCCAGTTGAGCGGCGCGGTCGCGGGCTGGTCGTTGCTCGGCACGCACTGCGAGTTCCACTCGTTCCAGACCTTGCACGTGTTGCCGCCCGAGCACTTGGTCGCGCCGTTGTAGTTCTTGCCGCCGCACTGGCCCCAGAGGCCAACCTCGCTCTGACCGCCGGGCTGGCACTGCGAGTACCACTCGTTGATGACCTTGCAGTAGTTGCCGCTTGTGCACGCCGTGTCGCCGCGGTACTCCTTGCCACCGCACTGGTTCCAGACGTCGACCTGCGCCGCCTTGATGTCGCGGAGGTGGACGTGGGCGGCCTGCGCCGAGGCGGCGAGGAGAACGGACGTGAAGAGGCTGCTGTGCATGGCTACTGGTCGTCGGATATTGGCAAGTGACGACGTCGCACCCGAGCCTCTTCCTGTACCAATGGCGATCTTGGTGCGAATGGATATCTCAAGACTGTCTGCAACCCGGCCTACACTGGCTGTTTGCACTCTTTTACATGTATTATTTGTATGCTACAATAGGCAAGACAATGTGTGATTGATAGATACTGATAAAGTTGCGTGCGATCAGTACGATCATTTTGCAACGCACGTTTGACGACACTTTGGCGAAAAGAGGTATCTTTGAGACGGTCTGGATACAGTCACCTCGGTAAAGATGCTTGTTCAGCACCTTTGCCCTTGGCGGACAAGGGAATTCAAGCCCGACCTTGGCGAACTCTCCGCCCAAGATTCAGGGCAAAGCAGCTCTGGCGTACAGGCGGTGTAGGCAAGACGACTAACATTTGTCGGGCAAGCCGCACGCGACATGTGGCGAACACGGCTGCGCCGCTTGTCTGCAGTGCAGTACCACGCCTCTGACTGCGCCTTCTTCTTGACCGAAACTCTCGACCGATGGGCTTACTTCATGCGGGGCTCAGCGGTCCACTGCTCGCGTTGCTGCAAAGGCCATGATGGCAGCCGCCCGACAGTGGCATCGGCACGGAAAATGAGAACGACGTCAGCGTTGGACGATCTTGGCTGGCTGCCGCCGATCCCATGCACAATCCGCACACAGTGGCCATTTTTCTGTGCACCTCGGACGCCCTCGGACCTCATTTAGTTAGTTCCATGGAAAGAGCGTGCGAATCCTAGTCGAACGCACAATCAATACCAGCTACCAAGGATCGTCCTTGGGCGGATGCCAGGACCAAGCGCCAAAATTATTACGCGCCGGATTATCAACGCTGAAATCTCCGACCAAATGGCCCTTCTCGCCAGTGGACGATACACTGTATATACAGTGTACCGCCTATCAGTGCTGTGTTTTCATTGGCTACTTCCAGTACTCCCATCCATGGGCCTTCCTGTGTCGGTTTGGTTGGAATGCACATTCCCTAGAGTACGAGGCAGCACCCACAAATTATCTATGAATATCCCGTGTCTTTATACTATACACAGTGTTAGCACTATCTATAATAGGGAGATTTCCATTTGACCGATTTTTCAATCCTGCGCGGATCGCACCAACTTCAACGCGCCCGATCCGCAGCCGCCGCCGTCCACTACCTCAAGCTGGACCTCACTTCTTATTCTGACCGCTTCCATGAAGATCACGCTCCTCACGACGGGCCTTGCGCTCGTGGCTGCCTCGCCGCTCAACCACTTTCGCCACATCGAGTCGGACCAAGTCGACGCGTGGGGCCAATGCGGCGGCAAGAACTACCAAGGCGACAAGGCGTGCACGAGTGGCTTTTACTGCAAGCTCATCAACGAGTGGTACTCGCAGTGCCAGCCCGGCGGTGACAACGAGGTCGGCGTCTGGGGCCAGTGCGGCGGCAAGAACTACTCGGGAGCGACAAAGTGCACGGCCGGCAACACGTGCAAGGTCTGGAACGAGTGGAACTCGCAGTGCGTGCCGAGCAACGACTCGCCGTCGACGCTGCCGTCGAGCTACGTGGCGTCGGACGGCGTGTGCTTTGACAAGTGCCAGGGCGACGACGACGTCGAGGCCTCGGGCATCACGTCGTTCGAAGCGTGCGTCAACGAAGCCAACGCGCGCGGCAAGTGGAACGCGGTCTGGGACGGCAAGAAGTGCCTCGTGCTCTCGACCGTCTACACGTACAAGATGAGCCCGGCGTGCAAGAGCGCGGCCAAGTTCGACTCGGAGAACTTTTCGTGCGTCGGCAACGCCGACTACAACGGCCACGACATTGGCAACATGCAGACGCGCTTCTCGCGCTGCCTCGACTCGTGCAAGTACTACACGTCGGGCGGCAAGAACTGCAACGCGATCACGTTTGTGCAAAACCCCGGCCAGAACTACGGCACATGCTTCATGAAGTTCATCGACGGCAGCGCCACGCCCGGCAAGAGCGACCTCGGCGCCACGGCCTGCAAAATGACCAAGTAGAGACTGTTAGTATCAATGTATCAAGCTTATTGCTTTTTGGTTTGAAACGTGGGCTTGGTGACGGACGCGATTTTTCTCGCAACCAAGGGCAGACCTAAGGCGCAGTCGTTGCCACCGGCCATTGGTTAGTATGGCAAGAAGCGCCGCATTGTTGCATCGTCGCCGCAGCCACTAGCATGAGAGAGTGTCCATGACACAGTCGACTCGACGCAGGCCAAATGCTCGTGCGTCAAAACCAGCTTGTTCCTTTGCACCTTGCTCAGTGTACCGTGTACTGTAGCGCGTTGCATTGGCCACTGCATGGCGAGAGAACGTCCTCTTCCCACTCCTGCACCCATGGCGACCGTCGGCCAAAATTCTATCGCGGCTGTCGCAGGGTCGCTGCACGTGGGGACTCCCTCCTTGCGTCGTATTTGCTCGATACAAGGCGCACGCGCCCCTTGCTTGGCTCGATTGCAAGGACTTGCCTTCTACGTGGCTGCGGGCGCGATCTTGGTCGGAGACTGCTCTCGGCAGCTCACTTTGCCTTTTGCACCATGCAGTTTGCTACCCTTGCCCTTCTTGCCCTTGGCGCCTCGGCCAACCACTACCGGTCCAGCGAGGCCAACACGGTCGAGCTCTGGGGCCAGTGCGGCGGCGCGACGTACCTCGGTGATACCGAGTGTGCGCCCGGCGGGATTTGCATCCCGTTTGGCGATGCGTACTCGCAGTGCCAGCCCGGCGGGAAGGACCAAGTCGGCGTCTGGGGCAAGTGCGGCGGCGCTGGCTACTCGGGCCCGACCGCCTGCGCGGCCGGCAGCGCGTGCAAAAAGTGGTCCGACGTGTACTCGCAGTGCGTGCCCGAGACATCGACAGGGTCGTCGGCGGCGACGCTGCCGGACAACTGGGTCGTCTCCAACGGCGTGTGCCACAACAAGTGCGACGGCGAGGACGACTACACGACGACGGGTATCACATCGTTTGAAGCGTGCGTCAACGAAGCCGTGGCCCGCGGCCGGTGGTACGCGGTCTGGAAGGAGAAGACGACCGAGTGCATCGTGCTCTCGACGGTCTACACGTACAAGATGGACCCCGAGTGCAAGAGCGCGGCCAAGTTTGACAACACCAAGTACACGTGCGCCGGCAACTCCAACTACTATGGCTTCGACATTGGCAACACGCAGACGCGCTTTTCTCGCTGCCTCGATCGATGCCAGTACTACACGTCGGGCGGCAAGAACTGCAACGCCGTCACCTTTGTGCAGATGCCGGGCAACCCCAACTTTGGCACGTGCTTCTTCAAGAGCGTCCCCGCCAACGCGACGACCGTGCACGACGATATGGGCGCCGCCGCCTGCAAGTTTATCCAGTAGGCGTATTGTCTTGTGTGGTTGAGCTGGATTAGCAGACAATTACAGTACGTCTACACGATGTGTATGCGTTTCAGTGATCGTGATCCGCTCTTGCTGGTGCCTGGCTGCGGCGACATGCCACAGCTCTGTATGCGGCCTTGGAGGTTTGAAGGCCATCGACTGGCGGAGTTGATTGGCAGAGGCAGCCAAAATGGCTGGCATAGAACGTGCAGCTGGCAGCTGCGTCCAACGACTAGGTTCTAACGTCAAGGACGCAAAGCCAGGCTGCCACGTCGGCCGCTGTGGATTGGCTGCTTTTTCCTCGGAAAGAAAATGAGATCATTGGATTGGCTCGTCGGTTTTATTGCGCACCAATCACAATGCCGTGTGAACAAAAAGAGCCAATCGCGTTGTCGATCAAGATCTGCAACCAACTGCATCTTATCCCAACTCTCAAGTTGAGGGCGCCCGAACTGCTCACTTCGACTTTAGCTGCCATGCCTTCACGATATACTGACGAGCCCGACGGACGGGACCAAGACACAGCTCTGGAGCATTCGTGAAGCCTCTTCGCAATCGCACAAGGTTTGTCTAGAGGTGTCTAGTGCTCGTCTAAGCCACGCCCCATGTAGCCGACGTCAAGCCCTAAAGCCGCCATCACAACGAGTCACGGTACATATTGTCAAGCCTCCGCGTTCGGTATTAATGCGAGTACTGTAGCGCCGTGCGATTGGCTCACTGCCTGTCATCAAGCGCGTGATGACAGGCAGTTGCACTCTCAAAAAGGAATCAAGCGTTCGTTCAGGTCCGAACTCTAGACAGCTCATACTGGTAGATGCATCAGCGCGATCGAGGACATTTCTGTACTTAATACATTGTCATACCTATATCCTATTTTTTCTTCCAGAATCCATGGTTAAAGAAATCGTGTTCGGAGAAGGTTGCTGAACGATGCCTAGAAACCATTCAAAAAGTTCATTTCGTTGAAAAAGGAACTGAGCTTATCTTGTCTGCTTACGTCGTACTTTTTATGGCGGGGACGTTGCCTTCGTGGCCTCCTGACGGTGTGCGAGAAGAGTCGCAATGATATTGTCGGCCGTCGGGCGATCGGCGGGGTCGTGCGCCAAGCACTGGTCGGCAAGCGTTCGAAGCCACGGCGCGCAGTCGTTGCTCATTTTCGGACGCAGTTTGCCGTCGCGTACTTGGTCGGGAATTGAACTCTTGTCGTCGACGTCTGCGTACGGCGTCTCGCGCGTGTCGAGCTCGGTGAGGACAACGCCGAACGAGTAAATGTCGGCGGGCGGACCGTACTCACGTCCATTGCCGCCAAGACCGACACGAACGACTTCGGGTGCGATCCAAAGCTTGGTGCCGACGTTGGACGTCATGCAGTCACCGTCCAGTGTCCGCGCTGACCCGAGATCGCCGAGCCGAATGTAGTACTCCGTCGAGAGAAAGATGTTGAGGCTCTTGACGTCCCGGTGCACCTTGCCAAGGCGGTGCAAATCTCTCAGCGCGTAGGCAAGTACGAGGGCCACGTCGACGGTCGAGACGGGCACAAGAACGTCGCGTCCGAAGCGCGTCTTCTCGAGCGTCTCGTGAAGGTCCCCGCCGTCCATGTACTCGATGACCATCGTCGGACTGTACAGCGCGTCGCCGTTGGGTAGCGTCACCAGCGGCGAGAATGAGCCATTGTCCAGGATGCCAATCAACGGTTGCACGTACGGCGACGTACACCTATTCGCGCTTGCTTCATCCTCCTTTTTAGAGTCATAAATAGTGTACCCTTGCATTTCTTGCGCTTCGCAGTGCAAGGCGCCGACGACGTGCTTGTTGGGAAATCGAGGGCCCTTGAGCACGACGGTCTTGCCTGCGTACGTGGCCTTGTACACGTCGACGCCGCCTTGTCGAGCGATGCGGTCGCCCATGTCAACATCCACCATGGAGGCCTACAGGGGTTGACGGAAAGACGCGAGTTGCAGGCTATTGGAGGTCTAGTACCTCTGCCGGTCCTGGGTACATGCGCGCATAGAGCTCCGTTGCGATCGCGTGCTGGTGGTGCTGAATGGCTGCTGCCAACAGCGTCTGCCCGGTCTACGACAGAACAGACATGAGTAGCTGCAAGGACGATACACAGTGTACGGGCAGAAGGGTCCACACGTTGGCTCCGTTCTCGATCAGACGGGTGGTGGCAGCTTCATGGCCAACGACGACCGCCTTGGCCAGCGCGGTGTACCCATCCTAAGCGGGTACTCAAGCTCCGGCTGCTGATACAATATTGTGCACCTTGTCGGTTTGGTTGAGATCGATGCGCAGGGCCGACAGGAGAAGCTCCAGAAGATGCAAACTGCTGCCCGTTGTGATCGCGAGGTGCAGCAATGGTGTGTGGTCCTAACCCGCTTGTCCATGCAACGCCATGAGTCTCAAGAGACCATACCGGTAGCGGCGTCGAGACGTCTGCGCCGACGTTGAGAAGCAACGCAGCGACGTCGGATCGGCCTTCACGGACCGCAATGGCCAGCGCCGTGAACCCTTCCTACATCGCATTCACCGGAGATGACAAAAGAAGAGAAAATGGACCTCATTTGCGGCGTTGATGTTCGCGAGATCCTTGGTGAGCAGCACGTAGAGCATCCCCAGCGACGCACGTTTCGCAGCGACGTGCAGCGGCGACGGTCCGCTCTAGATGTCAATGCATAGGAACCAATATCATGCCGTTGTGACGTACCGAAGAGACCAGGTTCAGAGGCCGAGACAAAGCAGTACGGAGTAGCTCGATCACCAGCGGCACATTATCGCAGGTCACGGCCGCCACAAGGGTCATGAGCGCCATCTGCGTCAGATCTAGCGACCAATGACAGGAGCAAAGTAGAGATACCTCGTGCTGGAGCTGGGCGGGCGTCTGTTTAAGCGATTGCAGCAGCGCCGACTTGTCTGCCTGGACGAGTGCTTGGATGAGCTCTTTGTCTTGACTCTCAAGCGCCGCACGCATAGCATTTTCCTAGCATAGCGATGACTCCAAGAGTACGAGAACCATTGTCGGTAAATACCGTCTTGTCTGCCGGTAGAACCAGTGCGACACCTTCTTGCAGCAACGCCGCAGCTACCGCCCACTCGGAAGTCGCGACAGCTTGCGCAAGCGCCGTCTCCTACGCGATATTTGCATGAGGCTTCAGCAACCTCCGACACGATAACAATACTTTAGTCTGCATCGCCTTGCGCACATGTGCGAGATCGCTGGCCAGCGACGCTGCACAGTCACTCAAGCGCTGTAGCACCGCGCCTGAAGAGAGCTCTGCCGCGGACTTGCCCGACTACATTTGATATAGCATGCTATCGCAGGCTCTAGGATCGCCTACCGAATTGCGCGCGTCCAGATGCGCAAGCGACGACTTCAGTCGCTCGCAAGCACGCTTCAAGTCGTTGTGCGACTGAGGGTCGCTAATTGATCGGACAAGGTGCGCCAGCAGCGCGTCAACCACCGCCGCGTGGTCCTCGGCGGCCGCCACCATGAGCACCGTCGCCTTCTCCTCCTGTATACCGGTACTTTCCGGCACTCGTATGCAAAGCGCTGGTTCTCACCTCCGTCCGAACCGTCGGATCCGCCCCATTCTTGAGGAGGCACTGAGCGACCGCCGCGTGTCCGCTGGCAGCCGCCAGGTGCAGTGGCGTGCGTCCTTTCTACCGTATCGCCACCGATTCCACTTGTCGAAATCGAGAGAACGACGTACCTCGTCGGTCGCGTCCAGGACTCTGCAGTGCGGCAAGACAAGGGCGACAACACGCTCGCTGCCGCTGCGCGCGGATGCATGCAGGAGTCCCGTCCCACCCTACACTCCGCATGGATCATCAAAGGGACGTCGATGACCTTACTGTACCAGAATACGACATGAGGTGGCGGTCTCGGCCGTTAGCAGCGCCGCCACCGCATCGGCGTGGCCGCCTGTTGCAGCCAAAAGCAGTGGTGTCGCACCTGCCTACGTTGCATACGTCACACATGAGAGGCACAGCATATACGATCTTACATGGTTGACAGCGTTCGTCGCATCGGCTGCGACGTCGAGCAATCTCGTGACGATGGTCGTGTGGCCGTGGGCCGCCGCCACGTGCAGTGGTACATTTCCCTTCTACTGGCCGAGTTGAGCCGCTTTGTCATCGCCAGAATCAACGGTACCTGGTCACGGCGCATCGCCAGCAGCACATTTTCGTCCAGCAGCTGCGCCACGATTCCATCCTGGCCATGGGCTGCTGCGATATGCAACGGCGTCTCCCCGTCCTAGATGTCCCCACACTCTAGCAAGGTGTTTTATAAGGTTATACGGACCTCAGTGGCTGTCGTCGGGCTCACGCCGAGACGCAGCACATACGACACTGTGTCGCTGTGGCCTCTCGCTGCGGCGTGGCGCAAGGCGGCGCCAAAGACGTAAGTTTGCGCCAGCGTCCGCAGCGGACACTAACCACACGTCTGTCGCACCGCTGGAAGAAGCGTACGTACGTCGCTGAGGAGATCGACGCGCGCGATGGTTTGCATGAGCAGGAGCGTCACGGCCTCCGTGTTGTGCGTCGTTATCGCAGCGGCCACCGCCGTCCGCCCCGTCTAGTGAAGACGTGTGAACATTCATTCACTTCTGCAGGCTACTAACTGCGTCCACTGCGTTGAAATCGAGGCCGGGCACTTGGAGAAGGCGCTCGAGCAGCGATATATTTTGCGTCTCGACGACGAGGTGGAGCAAGGGCGTCCCGTCCTACACATGTCGCGCGACCGCAAGGCTACGTATGTTCTTACCGTATCGCAAAGGTTGATGTCGTGGACGCCTCGCTGGAGGAGGTTGTTCACTACGTTCCAGTGCTTGGCACGCAGCGCCGTACAGAGCTACGCATCATGACACCACCGGTTAGCAACATGCGTCGAACGTACCGCGTAGGTTTCGTCGCGCTGGCGCTTGTGGTCGCGCAAAAGCTGAGCGACTTGGAGTCGACCGTTCTCTTCGGCTGCCATTAGCGCCGTGTTGCCGACCTAAACGTCGTCTAGCGTCGTTGGATTTGACGAGATACGCTACCGCGTCGGTCGCATCGAGGTTGGCGTTCTTCTCGAGGAGGAACGCGACCAGTTCGAGCTGGTTGGACTGCGCAGCGCAGAGTAGCAGCGACTCGCCCTTCTACCCATGCAAGAGATTTAGGAGTGTACTAGCGGAGGATCGAACCGCCGTGCAGGCTTCCATGTTGGCGCCGCGGTCGATCAAGAGCCGGATCACGTCCATTTGATCAAAGCACGCAGCAAAGCGCAGCGGTGTATAGACGCCCTTCGCAACGTGTAGAAGTACGCCATGAGGGGATGGAACTGTCGTACGTCACTGCAGTTGGCGTCAACGCCGTCGTCAAGCAGCGAGGCGACCGCTGCGACGTCGCCAGCGCGCGCTGCGCGGAGAAGCTCTCTCTGTACCAGCAGACCGCATGAGCCTTGGCCGCCTGTCTCTCTTGGAGAAGACCCGCTTACCTCCTTGTCGGTCGTCATGGTCTCCACTCCAAAAGTGATGCCACACTGCTGGTCGAAATTTCGCCGTCGGTGATTGGCTTTAATCCCACCAATCCACGGCGCCCAAAATGGAAAGCGATGTCACTGGACCAGTACTCGATACACCAAGCAAGATGCAAATGGAGACAGTCGCGTGACTTTGTATATCGCTTGCAAGGCGCCGGGAGCTGGCGCCGGGTGGCCAGACATCGGCTGAACCCTGGGCTGAACCCTTGCCCCAAACTTTGCCGAGAGCAAGCGTCAGCACGACAACTGACTTGTGATTGCAGCTGCTTGCGGTGTGGACCTGCTTCCATGCTACAAAGCCTTCGGTTTCGCTCGTCGCGTCGTTGGCAAAGCCTTAACTAGGATGTGCGTTGGAGGTCGAGGTGTCAAGGAGACCGGCGCCAGGCGATACAGTCGCGACGAGTGCGTCAACGAACGGGCTGGCATCCCAAGGCCCATCGTAGCTTCAACTTCATTTTTTAACGTTAGACGATGCGCCACTCACAATGCAAGACCCTTGGTTGTCAAACTGATCATGCAATGCGCGAAAGTGGTTTATCTTGTACACCTAACCATCGATATGCTGCATTCGGCTCCGCCACTTACATTTGCTGGGAAGACATTAATGTTCCTTTCGAGAAACGCGAATGAGATTGATAGATGGCTCAAGCCAACGGCTCGTTTACTGCGTCGGCGTCCATGGCTGAGCAAGAGCTGCGCTTTTCGCGCCGCACTTCGATCTCATGGTTTTGCAGAACGGCGTGGTCGTGACGGCGGCGCCACATTCGAGCTCCGACCGACGCGACGGCGACGGCAGCGAGGACGCCGCCAATCAATCCTGCCGATGGCCCGTACGTGACTGTATCGAGATCGTACTTGGTGCACCGGGGTCCCGTCCAAACGCCGTTGCACTGGCACCGATGCTCGACACACGCACCCGTGACACTGGCGACGGCGGTGCAGTCGTCGTTCGAGTTGCACGACGCGCCACCGGCAACGACAATATCGTGGTTTCGTGGGTCGGTGTAGTTGGTAATGTGGGCCTTGATAAACTCCTTCGTCGGGTGTGACGCCGGGTCACAACCGTAGCTCATGGTCTTTGTGTCTTGCCTACACCAGACAACTTGAAACGTGCCATTTGGGACGTCGTTCTCGTACCAGACTCGGATGTAGTCGACTTCCATAAACATCGGGAACGAGTCGCAGACGTTGTTGGAGGCGTTGTAGTCGTACGATCCCGGTGCTGGATGCGTCGCATTGCCCCGGCAGCCACCTACTCCTACGTT
>NW_008246111.1:414289-419158 GCF_000281045.1 Saprolegnia diclina VS20 | reverse complement strand
GAGTTCGAGAAGGACGCGGCGTACGTCAAGGCCTAAGTTAGTAAACGGACCTAGTGTAGTGTCCCACATAGAAATATATACCACCGTGTTGTTGTCGTCTGCTGCTTTGGAGCCTTGGAATCGTCGTGCAGTTATCGCGCGCACAAGATCCGTCTGGTCGATGCCAGCGCCGTCTTGTGGTGGGACAGACGGAGGTGGTACGGGGGCTAGGAAGTGACGTGGAATTTGACCAAACGGACTGGGAGCTGTGAAACTCCGCATTCTGACAATCATAAACAGCCGTTCGTATGTTGGGCAGATGGTCCACACGTGAGCTCTGAGTCTCCGAGTGGACTGTCTGATTGCGATATAAAATAGGCGTAAGATCATATCGAAGGCGTGTATTTGTGGCCGTGAGATGTGATTGTGTGGGCAAAACCGTAGGGACGCTGTAGTTGTTGATTGTTTAGACGTTTGATAGTAGTTGGAAGTGACTGCCAATGTACTTGTCAGGCGGGGTATTACGGGGTTACTTCTATGGGTTTATTTTCTACGTGGTCTATCGTCAAGCTACTTGATCGACCAGCAGCGTTCGCGGTCATGAGCCAGACCCGTGTTGCGGAGTTCCACTTGGATGCGACCGAGAGCCGACTTGGAGCTGCAGCACCCGAAGGTACACGGATGGCTTAATAGAACACGCGGGCTGAAGGAAGTCGCTGGTTGGCGACCGACGCGAAATATCGTGTGGTCTGCTGTTGATGTAGATTGAATGCTTGTGATGAAGGCTCGTGGTGCCGACTCTGGTCGAGTTGTTTAGTTTTGGCGTCTTGGTCGGTCGTCGTGCATGAAAGTTTTTCCGTTTTGGCGCTGGGCTTGTTGACTTGTTTTCGTTCTGAAGGCGTGGAGCTGGGCGGTTGGCTGGATGCATTTGTTTTCATTTTGGCGGCGTGGCGCGATGGATTCGGTTTCTTTGTTTGGGTCGATGTCTCGGGTTTCGGGGTCGGATGATATGGATCTTGCTGCTGAAGGTCGATGGCTGATGGCGTTGGCGGCGGCGGCTGGCTGATTTGTGCTCTTTGCTCGTGCTCATGTTGGTTCTGTGTTGGATCTGATGTTGCTTGTGTCCCCCTGACCGTTGTTTTTGCTGCTGGCTGGAGCATGTCGTCATCTTCCCCGGATACGTCGTCTTGTACAGCGTGGCGATGAGTTCCTCATCGCTCAGCGCCGCTTGATCTGATGGCGCGGCTCGCAGCAGGCGAAGGCGTCGACTGACGAGGCCTCCTTCTGCCGCGGCCTGAATGACTGACGGCCACTCGGTTGGTCTCGCTTGCGGAACGGCTGGAAAAACGCAGAATTGACTGCCAATGTACTAGCCGGCATGTGTATGGCAATGGTAACGACGCCGTACGATTAGCCATTGTGATACCATGCATGTCTTGCTCAACGACACACGCATGCGATGCGCTACGTGGTCGGCCAGGCTCGCCTCGGCGCGCCCGTCATCTACATAGATCCTGCGATCGTGCTCACGGTCGGCCGGATCCGGCAACTCGCCGCGTGGCGTGTACGGACAACATCCAAGTCTCGTATCTCCGAGGCACTGGCCAGTCATTTGATACCTTCACCCGCCTCGTTTGAGCCTGCACTGACGACGGCTATGCGTCCGACGACCGCCGCATGGCTCCAATGCTTGGCTCTCGCTGCCGCCTGCCGAGGCCAGAGGTTGCCACTCGGTCCAGACGCAGCGCTGGGGCGACCTCATTGGCGCAGCGCTGCTCAGATTACCGGTATATGCTAACTTAGACCACCTTCCTTCACAGTTTGTCTACAGGAATGAACTTTGATAATTGACGATTGGGTCACCGCGGCTCGGCTGAAAAGTGATCGACTCTGGCTCCATTTCTTCGAGCCGGGGTCAAGCCGATCCGAGCCGATATAGGCCGAATAAACCGATTGTGCAGCGGCTCTAACCATTTTCGTCGTATGATTGATCATCGAACGCACTTGTCCAACAACATCGCTATCATTGCCAAGTTCCTGGACTCGAGGGTTGCTCACGCCGTGGGTGATGACGACTTTCGCACCGACTGGTTGATGGTGATGCGGCAGCCGCGTTACGTGTCCGCTGTCCCAAGCGTTATCGATGTCACAGAAAACGACGAGACCAACGACGGAGTCGACGCCAGCAATATTTTTGGCCGGGTCGAGTTGGCTGGCATTGCTGACAACGAGCTCCCGCTCTACGCCCTCGTACCTCACATCTCGAAGTGGTGGTCGAAGTACAAGGCCGAGAATCCGGTCATGTACAAGATGGCGATGGACTACCTCGCGATTCCAGCCACGTCCGTGCCTTTCGAAAGAGCCAACTCAGCTGCTAAGCGCGTTCTCGAAGGTCGTGAGTGCCTAGGCGACGACATGTTCAATCGACAAGCCGACTCTAGCCGATTTATTTGAGGTCGGCTCACGCTTGAGACTTAGAGCCGGCTCGAAGCCGAGCCGAGCCATGGCGACCTCGAATTGTCAACTCACCGCTGTTCGAGTGGCTGCTCGGGTACGGAGGAGAAGGACATTGCGTTCGTCGTTCGCTGTCTGGATTAGTACACCGGTAGACGCTGTAACAGCCACAAAGCATCTGAAAACATATGGAAACGACGACGCCATACGAAACCGCCAGCGCTCTCGGTAGTTATGCAACCGGCGCACGCCAGTCACCGGCTTGGTGACCCATTCGACCATCCGTTTGAGGTTGTCGGGTATGGCACCGCGACGCGCTAATTCAGCCTCAGTACACTGGTAAAGGGAATGATAAGCGTGCTTTGCTGTGCCGCACAATAAACACGGTCATTCCGGTACGCACACTGCGCATAGCCTGTGCGTTTGTTGGATGAGCTGTTAGGAGGCACTACAATGTAGTACCGTTTCGTATCGAAGCAATACTCGGGCGGTGGCACGCTGTGACCAAGAACTCAGCGCCATCATACAGGCGTCGTAGGGACAGCATGTTTCGTACACTCCATCTCCGTCGTACTGCGAGAAACAGCACTTGCCAAGTCCAGGTCGCCGGTGGTACACGGAGCGCTTTAGAAGATTCCACAGAACAGTCTTTGCACCACGTCGACTCTGGGGGTACCAGTTGAAAAAAGCTTGACACACATGCCCCAGGTACTGCGTCAATGGCACGAACAATGCCGCCGCTGTAGGAGCTTCTGCTCGTAATCAACCGACACAATCAAGCCAACATGTTGATCGACTGCCGACATGTTGGGCGCCAAGCAGCACAGCACTCCTTCGGCAGGAGTTCACACGTTGCGCTGGAATCATCCTCATGCATAGGAACACCGCCATACGAAATCAGTACAATCCGTTAGTATTCCAACGGGTGCACGGCTCGGCGACTGTCCGTTGCAATGGCGCAGAGGGTTGGGCGCACGCCTCGTGCGGCACCCCGGTACCATTCCAACCTTGACCACGGCTTTGCGTCTTGGGGCCGCAAATGTCAATGGGCCCGAAGTGCTAGAAGAAACAACCACAGATAGACTTTTTGAGGGGATCTTTCAACTCGACCTGTTGACAACTTTTTCGATCCTCCATGAGAAGTCAATGCCCACAGGCACGAAAAACAACGCGCGTCGCTAGGACTCATCCAACTGAATGTATTTCAAACCACGAGAAAGGTCGTGGGTACGATCGGTCGAGCGAGCCATGAGTTGTGTGTACAGTACTAGTACTGTGTAAAACGATTACACGTACTCGAACGTACTCGATGACAAGGTTACTCGTTTTGCTCATTTGTGATTCGTCTCCAATGTACCACCGCCTCCGACTGGCTTTTGTGCCGCTTGTCGCTCTTGCACTGGATCAAAACGACCCGACGCTGCCGACCAAGTCGGGCGTCAAGACGTGGGTCGACGTCGAGACGCCGGCCGAGTTTTACACGATGGCGAGCTCCCGAGGCGACGACTGGGACTTGGTCATGAGCGACGAGTTCAACTTGGCCGGGCGCAACTTTACCGCCGGGCAGGATCATCTCTGGGTCGCCCTCGACATTCCCGACGGCGTCAACAGTGCCGTGGGCACTTACATGCCCGAGAATGCGCTCACGGTCAATGGCACGTTTCAGATCCGCGTCGATTCGGCCGAGACGAGCATCTTGTACTACAATGTGTGGTCGGATGCACCGTCGTGGACAACAAAAAAGATGGTACATATTTTCTTCTGTAATGGCTCGATTTCTTACCACGTTCTGCGTCACGATACTAGTACTACAACGCGGCCATGGTTCAAACCTGGAACAAGTTTTGCATCCAAGGCGGGTTTGTCGAGATCGCTGCCAAGATGCCCGGCGCGACCCATGTGTCGATGAACCCCCACGTGACAGGGAAGCGCTGGGACCACCAGCTGCAACGCGATGTGCCCGTCAAGCCGCTCGACCGCATTCCCGACATTCGGTTCTACCCAACATGGCCAGGTCTCTGGATGATGGGCAACCTCGGTCGTGCTTTGTTTGCAGCGTCGACCAACCGTGTCTGGCCGTGGTCGTACAACGAGTGCGACGAACGCTACCGCACGTTCCAGCGCATCAGCGCCTGCGACCCGAACCCCGGCTACGGCTTGCACCCGAACATGGGTCGCGGGTCCCCCGAGATCGACATTCTCGAAGGCGGCGGCAGTGACATTTCGTCGTCACTGCAGTTAGCACCGGGGTTGCCCGACGAGTACCGTCTCGTCGAGGCCACCATGCAGTACGAGGCAACGACGAACGTCGACTCAAAAGGTATGCGAATTGTGTGCACATATAGAACGAAATCATTACGGACCGACAGGCCGACACGGTGTGGGCTACACGGCGTGCTACTACAACAAGAACTGCTTGACGCCCGGTGCCAACAT